>NC_091825.1:151902844-152162844 GCF_038994185.2 Dermacentor albipictus | reverse complement strand
CAACACCACGAGTAGCTCGCACCTGCTCTTACGAGCACTTCTATAGCTCAAAAACTTTTTTCGTGAGGACAGGTCCACTGATGTGCCCCTATCGTTTCCGTTCCCCAAACAAATGTTTTGTCCGCACCTTTTACACACGTGTAAATAAAGGTTGCTAAGAAGCTGGACACCGCCGCGATGACATACTCGCCTTTTCCCGCTTTATTGGAACTTTCCAACAAAAAATCTGCCGCACAACCAGTTAATCGGCATAATGTGGGAATCGTCACTAGTGTGGTTCCCATGTGGCGGCGTATTCTGATTGCCATCTCCGCAGAGACTGCCCTTGAATAATTGGAGCGGCCTGGAGCCGTATTGATCACTTTCAGGGATATCACTTTCAGCGGACGCTCATTGGCTAAGTCTGAACGCCCGTCGCTCCTGTGAGGCTTCGCGTACGACTCCACGCGACGCAAATGGGAAAATACCAACAAGAGTGAGCAATCGCGAGTTCGGCCCCAGATCTGCTGAGGCAGCAGAAGTGGATGAATAGCTTGGATGCGCTGGCTGTTAGCCATTGGCGGCAACGATGCGCATCCTGCGCATCCTGTGGCCTCCGAGATCGGTCAACGGACCATGGCTGCTGTCTCAGAGCCTGGGACATCCCATTTCCACAACTTCTGCATGGACTTCTGTCACTTCTGCAACCAAAGGAAGCATCTGGAAGGATGTTCATCACAGTTTTGATAGTATGTGGGGTCATAAATATTAGCACATGATTATTTCATTTGCTTGCGAACAATAGTCACTTGCAAAACTCATTTCATTGGAATATATTAGTCGTATGTAAAGTATTTCACAGCGTTAATAGAAGCCAATCCCTTCCATTAACGCAAAGGTAGTCATTGCAAATGTAGCGCAATCCATTGAGTTTCACGGTATCGAACTATATAACGCGAACGGACAGTCCCGTTATGAACACGGCAGCAAAATGTTCATTTCCGGTGTGCCTGCAGTTTTTGCCATATGTCAGTGTAGTCTGCTGCCTCCGTGGCATCAGCCTATAAAACCACGCCCCTTGGGAAAAGAACGAATAACAGCGCAAACAACGGGACGCGCAGACTCAGACGGATATTTGCCTGTCTCAGTTTGCACGTCCCGTCGTTTGCGCTGTTATTCGTTTTTATTGTTTTTTCAGACATGTACAAACCGACCCGGTTAGTTAGCACCTTATTGTTCTTTGGAAATGTTATACCACGCAAGCACCGGAATCATTTTCCCATATTAACGCACAAAGAAATTCTTACGTTAAAGCATTTCAAAGAGCGAACACCGGCCAGTCATGTAGCTTAACATGTCAGCGAAGGTGGCTGGCCAATGGCAAAAAACGCTTATGAAGGAAAAGTTTAGTGAAATCAGCCCCGGATCCTGAATTCACAAGGCTTCAATGGTTCAGGCAAATCCCCATAATTGTTCATCAATTGACTCGCCTGACCGTCTTTAATAATAATGCACTGACCATCAAGGCTGGCCGGGGCCTGTTCGTATACAACTGCTCTAAGGTGTGCGAACTGCTTCGTCAACACGGGTCCCCCAATGTGGCCACACCTCAACAAAACATTTTCGCGTGCCCTCGCATCTCGCGTTCTGTGCCGCCTTTCATATCGTGCACTTCTCAACCACCTGCGACAAAAACGAGCTGACGTCAAGTGTGCTTTCCGCTGCGGCGCAGTAAACGTTATTAGGTTTATTGTCATTTTCTAACTCATTTATAATATTAACACCTCCTCACTCGTAACAGTAAGAAGGGGAGTTGCCAAGGTGCTCTTTACCACAATCTCTCCACAACAACCTCTGCATAACAGAATAGAGCAACAACGGAGATAACTCGATCACCCGGCCACCCGTACAGATGCCGCATCATATCTGACGCATACGCGCGTGCATCGAGCCTATACATGCTCGCAGCGCGGCCCGCAACCCAAGGCGAATGACACTAGAGCTGTTGTTTTGGTCGTGAAAAGGAACGCGCTGCACGCATAACGCGGCCGCGGTGTCCTCGCGCAGCGTCACCGCGCACCCGATTTCCCGCCAAGGGATTTATACTTCCCCCGTCCTTCTCAGCTGGAGACCTCGCCGTCTGGAAGGTAACGCACTTGCGTGCAACGCTGCGAGAGCTGTGTATGAATGTGCCCGCGCCCGGAATACCATACGTATAGTACAGCTTCCATCCGCATGCCAAGTAGACAGGCATGTGTGTGTCTATTATGTACACAGACGCAAGTGCACGTGTTCGACGCCTGCTGCCGGCGCTTTCACGCTGTGCACGTGATGGGTTTCCTTCCACGGGGTCGGCGGCACTCGGCCGCTTCCTCTTGTTCGGGCTCGCGCTTGAGCCCGCGTCTCCGCTTTCGTTCCGCCACGGTGTGGGATAAACAGAAGACCGACACGCCGTGCTCTTCTCGTCCTGTTTGTCTTCACCCGACACCTTTTCCATTGCCGAGCTATTGGGGTTGGAAGCGTATTTTGGGACAGCCCTTTGGGACGAAGGACACGGTGTTTCTTCCGCGCTCTGATGAGTTTAATGATCCATTCGGTTCTAGTAAAACTGACCCGCCCGAAAGCGAAATCATTAATTAATTCATTCATTCATTCACTCATTCATTCATTCATTCTACAACTACACGAACATTTGTTGAACGAGTGCTTTATGCTCGGCATTAAACCAGAAACCTGATAAGTGTATATCAATTAAATTATGGGGTTTTACGTGCCAAAACCACTTTCTGATTATGAGGCACGCCGTAGTGGAGGACTCCGGAGACTTCGGCCACCTGGGGTTCCTTAACGTGCACCTAAATCTAAGTACACGGGTGTTTTCGCATTTCGCCCCCATCGAAATGCGGCCGCCGTGGCCGGGATTCGATCCCGCTACCTCGTGCTCAGTAGGCCCAACGTCATAGCCACTGAGCAACCAAGGCGGGTTAAGTGTATATCAAGACAATAATAAAATTGAATGATTCATTATTCATTCTTTCATTTACCAGATTGCCCCACCTCAATCGAACGGCCCTTCGCGTTACAGCGATGGCTGATAAACCACCACTTCGCACTACGTTCGGCGTCTCGAAGATTCCAAAGCGAAGCTTTCCTCATATATATATATATATATATATATATATATATATATATATATATATATATATATATATATATATATATATATATATATATATATATATATATATATATATATATATATATATATATATATATATAAAGGTTATGTGAAAAGACAAGCGAAGTGGCTTATGTAACACTCGTACGCGGACCAAGAACAGCGATACGTCAATAGATTGGCGAATTATATTTCATGGTTTCCTTGATTTACTGCTTTTTATTTACTTAGCCATTCGGTATGTGCCACTCGGGCGGTGCCCATTATTAGCAAACCCTCCAGAATCAGTATGCCCCACTGTTACACGAGAGGTACAGAATTCCTGAATGTTTTTTGATACGTGTCATATCTTGCTGTGCATCCCTTTGTTTTCCTTTGCTTTTTTTAGCCCTTTTGTTCAGAGCGCTGCGCATGGCGAACCTGGTGAAATCGGTCTTCTGTTGGCAGCGTCCTTAATATAAATTTATGCATCTATACTTTCAAGATTTACGTCAAATTATGCTTTGTAGCCATTATTTACTCATCCCGTACCTCATCTGCATAACGCAGTGAAAGGCCAAAGATTTATCTCTCTCCGTTGCCAAAAGAACAGCACCAACACCAGCGTTAGCCACTGGAATAAACAGGGCCGCCGATAAGTCCATTTCCACTGCATTACCGCTGTTACCGGAAACGTCCGCTCACCATTCAAAGCGCACGCTCTTCTTTTTATTTTCTCCTCCCTCCCGCTTTCCGCGCCCTACATTTGGCTGCTGTGCTCGCCCTACATGTGCGCTGGCTTCTTTCCTCAAACGAAGCAAAGCTGTGGCGGATTGTCCGTTTCTGAGCGGCTTCCCCGGCGGGCACGTGATCGGTTTTCTTCCGCGCACAACACGAGAGCGCTTTCTCACCGCCCTGACTCCGCTGTAGTACCGTGCAGCATAGTGGGAGGCGGAGTTGGTCCTTACAAGAACTTCGCTACACTCACTACGTAGGAAGCTTGTAGCTTGTGCGTAGACTGCCCGCGAACATAGTTACGGCCTCGCACTTTCAATCGACTATGGCCAACAGAATTTCCACAGCCTACTGAAGCATTCCCGCGTTAAAAAAAAAAAAAATTAAATGCTGCAGGTTTATATGCGAGCACCACGGTCCGATTAGGATGCACGCCGTGGTGGGGGACTCCGGAATAATTTTGACCACCTGGGGATCTTTAACGTGCAGCTAAATCTAAGTACACGAGGGTTTTCGCACCCCAGCGATATGCGGTCCTGACACGTGACCTGTGGGCCGTCGGTACTCATCCCGCAGGTCATGAATCACGAGGGCAGCGAGTTTGAATAGACGAGTCGCCACATCTGAGGCGTGCCCACTCCTGCTACGTCTCGTTTGTGAGACGGCAGCACAGTATTCTGATGCTTTTATTTAGCGAAGTTTCTATTTTTGAATTTCGCGCCATATTACAGGCCCGGTACATTCACGAATTGCAGTGTCTTCGCGTGCTTGGGTCGTTTCTGTGGGGTGAATGAAATGTAGTTTTTTTTTTTCTGAAAGCTGAACAGTTTAGGTCTTTCTTTTTATCTTTATAATGCAGTGTAAGTGTTCCTTGTACATAAACAAACAATTATTCCCCAGCAAACGCCATGACATGCCATTTACGTCAAGTGAAGCTAGTGCGGGTACGTCAAGGTGTCATCGGCCCGCGTATTTCGTTGTTGCGCATTTTCTGGCTCAACACGCAGCTGCGCGCTCCACGGCGTCCTCCAATATGGCACACTATGACTCTTCGAGAGGTCAAAAACTCGAGTGGTATGTTAATGCCATTTCATCAACTCACCGCAGCTGTAGGAGCTGCTTCAGCTATCCGTGTGAGGGAGAGAAACAGAAGAGAGAAAAGGCTGGGAGGTTAAGCAGACGCACGTCCGGTTTGCTACCGTGCACTGTGGGAAGGAGTATACGGTAGAACAGAGAGAGAGAGAGAGAGAGAGAGAGAGAGAGAGAGCAGTTTAATGCACATTTGAAGATTTGCACCGAGTCTGCACACGGTGGCCAAGACCTGTCGACATGACGTGCTGCAACAGCGCTTTCGGGGCGCTCTAATGAAGGCGCACTGACGCTGCTCGACGCCGAAGACACATTTTTCCGCTTCTAAATGAATCGGAAAAATAGCTAGCGGATACGTAAACGAGTGCCGTGCATTTTACCTAAAGTAATTGTTGGCCGCACTGCCAGCGTCATAGTCACGAAAGTGGACTTCCAATGCACCATTTTAGAATCTTCTACTCCGCAAAATCACGCCGATTTTAATCTTTTTCATATAATTTATTTTTCGAATTCAAGCCTACGTGACTGCATTTTTTTTCTTGCTCGTTCTTTGTTCATTCAAGCTCGCAGAGACCATTAAGACGCGTTAGACTTATCGAAGACGTTCTGAAAGAGATATAGAACACATATTGAAATAGGCATATTGACATACTGACATATTTACAATATACATACAGACATATTGACACATTGAAATAGAAGTGGGCGCATGTAAACGCTTGTCTGTTTTCACCTGCTTCGTCATGTCCTCTGCATAACACTGCTTGAATGTTATTCAATATGACACAGCGACAAAGTCAAGTCGTTGCCCTATACAATCAAGTTTATTTCTGGTATACGATCGGCTCTGTCACGTGTATTCGTCCTGGTCCATCCATCGGTGGCGCTGGTTGCAACCAGACGCGCGCACTCGTGTTCATTCAACTACCGTAATAAACCGATCCCTGAAGTTGATATCCGGTGCCTGTACTCATAGTGTTTATGTGTGTCTCCCAGAGCTCTGGTGCCTCTCCTTCGCTTCATCCGCGCTCTCTATATACATTGCCCTTAATTGAAGGTTACTCACTGTGGCCTATCACCAAGAGCTTCTAGCTCATCAATTGGTGGCTCGCTTGCTAGCACATATGCACGCGCACTTAATCTCTCTTTCTTTACTTTTTTTTTTGTTGTTTACAAAGACGAGCGCTGATTGGAACCATCTTGCTGCCTCTGATCGCGTCGATCATCGACTGAGAATAGTTCATGCAAGGCCGCTGTTACTAATCATTCTGAGTAATACTATTACTGTTCGTTCGTTCGTTCGTTCGTTCGTTCGTTCGTTCGTTCGTTCGTGCGTTCGTTCGTTCGTTCGTTCGTTCGTTCGTTCGTTCGTTCGTTCGTGCGTTCGTTCGTGCGTTCGTTCGTTCGTTCGTTCGTTCGTTCGTTCGTTCGTTCGTTCGTTCGTTCGTTCGTTCGCTCGCTCCTCGCTCGTTCGCTCGTTCGTCCGTCCGTCCGTCCGTCCGTCTGTCCGTCCGTCCGTCCGTTCGTTCGTTCGTTCGTTCGTTCGTTCGTTCGTTCGTTCGTTCGTTCGTTCGTTCGTTCGTGCGTTCGTTCGTTCGTTCGTTCGTTCGTTCGTTCGTTCGTGCGTTCGTTCGTTCGTTCGTTCGTTCGTTCGTTCGTTCGTTCGTTCGTTCGTTCGCTCGCTCCTCGCTCGTTCGCTCGTTCGTCCGTCCGTCCGTCCGTCCGTCCGTCCGTCTGTCCGTCCGTTCGTTCGTTCGTTCGTTCGTTCGTTCGTTCGTTCGTTCGTTCGTTCGTTCGTTCGTTCGTTCGCTCGTTCGCTCGTTCGTCCGTCCGTCCGTCCGTCCGTCTGTCCGTCCGTCCGTTCGTTCGTTCGTTCGTTCGTTCGTTCGTTCGTTCGTTCGTTCGTTCGTTCGTTCGTTCGTTCGTTCGTTCGTTCGTTCGTGCGTTCGTGCGTGCGTGCGTGCGTTCATTCGTTCGCGCGTTCGTTTGCTTGTTTGTTTGTTTGCTCGTTTGTGCGTGTGCGTTAGTTGGTTTGTTTGCTTGCTTGCTTGCTTGTTTGCTTGTTTGCTTGTTTGCTTGTTTGCTTGTTTGTTTGTTTGTTTGCTTGCTTGCTTGCTTGCTTGCTTAAGACTCCTGCTCTCTTCATTTTTTGGCATCTGTAACAAACTCTCACTCCTTCCAGCAATGCTTCGAACCTGGTAAAAAAATAATGCTCGCATCGGCGCTGGAATCAAGGTGTTGTTGAAGGAAGTCTCAAATTTTAAACCGTACAATAAATCTAGCCCCGATCCCACGTGCGACCGTCTTTGGCTAGGGCCTTGGCTCTGACTTAGACAACACTGCACGTCTTTTGTGAAACAGGAATGTGTAGAGGTTGCTCCACTCCGGAGGGTCGGTTCGTTTTGTTTCTGGCGCTCAATTGGTAGAGCATCGCACGCGACATGCGAAGGTTGTGGGTTCGGTTCCCACCTGCGGCAAGTTGTTTTTTCATCCACTTTAATTTCCATTAATTTGTCATTACTTTCTTTCATTTATTAAGCACATGCAATTTCCCCGATGTTGTACTTGGTGTCAGTGTTTGTTGGCTTCTCATTATATGACTAATAATTATCGGGTCCCTCGGTTAACCCCCTTTCTTCTCGTTTATTACATAACGAGGGTCTCGAATCCGGCAACATTGATGCCTTCAGGTAGCATATGTGGGTTTATTGACCAGTTGCCTTCACCCGAAAAGATCACGTTCTCGTGACGCCTGCGGCGAAAAAGACGTTCCACGTCCGCCGCCAAGGTCTGTGAGAGCTGGCTAACACTCCCAGGGTTCTACTAGTACACATAAATACCCAAGAAAGTGGATGGGGGAACGCTGCCGCGGTAGCTCAATTGGTAGAGCATCGCACGCGACATGCGAAGGTTGTGGGTTCGGTTCCCACCTGCGGCAAGTTGTTTTTTCATCCACTTTAATTTCCATTAATTTATCATTACTTTATTTCATTTATTAAGCACATGCAATTTCCCCGATGTTGTACTTGGTGTCAGTGTTTGTTGGCTTCTCATTATATGACTAATAATTATCGGGTCCCTCGGTTAACCCCCTTTCTTCTCGTTTTTATATATATATATATATATATATATATATATGAACGAGAAGAAAGGGGGTTAATGGAGGGCCCCGATATTTATTAATCATATCATGAGCAGCCAACAAACAAAGGCGCCAAGGACAACATAGGGGAAATTACTTGTACTTACTAACTGAATTAAAGAAATGATAAATTAATGGATCCCACGTCCTCGCATTACATCGCATCCACTTTCATTTCCATTAATTTACCATTTCCTTAATTCAATTATTAAGTACAAGTTTTCCCCTATGTTGTCCTTCGCGTCCTTGTTGGCTTCTGATTATATATATATATATATATATATATATATATATATATATATATATATATATATATATATATATATATATATATATATATATATATATATATATATATATATATATATATATATATATATATATATATATATATATATGCCCTTTTCATATACGAACGAATGCAAAACAAGAAAAGAAAATGCAGCTACGAATGAAACTGTATGGTGGCTCCTCACGCTCACCTCGTGCTGAGGAAAGAAGTAAACATTCAATCTTGGATGTGCGTATCCAAGTGATGCGCACACGCAAACGAATACAAGTGGGAACTATAGCATCTAACCCTATCAAGGGTGGACGAAAAAGGGAAGCCTCAGCTCTCTGTCAACGGTTTCAATCAATCAATCAATCAATCAATCAATCTTTACGCTTCCCTTATGCGCACAACATTCAGTCAAAATGCGCGACAAGAGAAATTGCTGCTCTTTCACTGCTTGACCAAACTCCAGCCAGCAGTACAGTAGCATTCATGCGTGGAAATTCGCACTTTGCCTCAATAATTTCTTTTGCTTTTAATAATTTTAAGTTCAGCGTAACCCGTCGCATCTGTGCAGCTTGGAGGCCTTACATTACTGTAATGTGGAAGACACATAGTAACTGTATACTGACGGTACACTGTCGAAACGAGAAAATAATATAATAATATTATTAGTAAGAGTAATAATAATAAATATAGATGCGAAGTAGAGTATACGAGATACAGACGAGACTCCAAGGGGTCTCTCCGTCGCCACAAGAACTTCTATAGAGAAGCGTGGTAGATATTGGAAACAAGGTGTAATCCCTCGTCCTCGTTGTAATTTTTCTTAGCACAGACTCCTCGCCCGTCCTTGTACGCACTCCATCAGCTGCGCAACATTTTTGTCAGGGGCCACCCTGTCTGACTGAGCTCTTTTCTTTTCCTCTTACCTGCCCGCTTGTTCTTCGAGAACGCGTAGGATAATAAATAGGGGAAACTCGACGGAAAGTTGGGAGCGCCGCTGAAGAAGAAAGTCCCCCAAGATTGAGGAAACTGCTCCGTCCTTTTCTGGCTTTGCGGTTCAATAAAGAAGCCAAGCGGCAAAGCCCCAGGCGCATTTTGCGCAGCATGTCCGCACTACGAGGCGCAAGAATTGAGCTGTCACAGTCAGACTGCTCCTTTCTTGCGTAACTATGGCTTTGGGTCATCGCTCACGGTCAGCGTGCTACGAATCGGAAAACTTTTTCGTTCTTCCTCAAAAAACTTTCTAACTTTTACACTTTTTTCCCGTCCTTCTTTAGAGGCGCGAGTTTGCCTCCGACTTGGTGAGAAACAGAATCAATATTCTCGTGCGGCCCCCGAAGCGAACCTGCGAACCTATCGGAGCTTGCGACACGTCTTCGAAAGGCTTTGCAGGTTCCACTACACGATTTGTCATATAAGTAAGCTCTCAACAAATCTACGCTGAAAGCGACAACGATCAAATGCTAACTTAAAAATGAAAAATGAAAATCTTAAGCACATGATCAAGCGCACATGCTGCGGAGACGAATTCGGCGTTGCGCTGGCCGGCAGCGAGAATCGACTTAAAACCGTGGGACTGGAAAGCTTTATTATGGGATTACTGAAACAACGATAAGAAAATGTGGTAATGCTAGCTGGTATGGTGCCTTCCACATCACCAAATTAAGCGTACCTCTCAACGCAATTATTCTTATCTACAATTCCTATTAGTTAGTACACATTAATAATCGCCTTTCTTGTTATGCTAATGTTGGATGGATCCTTCTCCCCTGCCTCAGTGTAGGGTAGACAACCGGACGCATTTAATATCTATCTATCTATCTATCTATCTATCTATCTATCTATCTATCTATCTATCTATCTATCTATCTATCTATCTATCTATCTATCTATCTATCTATCTATGTATCTATCTATCTATCTATCTATCTATCTATCTATCTATCCGTCCGTCCGTCCGTCCGTCCGTCCGTCCGTCCGTCCGTCCGTCTGTCTGTCTGTCTGTCTGTCTGTCTGTCTGTCTGTCTGTCTGTCTGTCTGTCCGTCTGTCCGTCTGTCCGTCTGTCTGTCTGTCCGTCTGTCCGTCTGTCCGTCTGTCTGTCTGTCTGTCTGTCTGTCTGTCTGTCCGTCCGTCCGTCCGTCCGTCCGTCCGTCCGTCCGTCCGTCCGTCCGTCCGTCCGTCTGTCTGTCTGTCTGTCTGTCTGTCTGTCTGTCTGTCTGTCTGTCTGTCTGTCTGTCTGTCTGTCTGTCTGTCTGTCTGTCTGTCTGTCTGTCTGTCTGTCTGTCTGTCTGTCTGTCTGTCTGTCTGTCTGTCTGTCTGTCTGTCTGTCTGTCTGTCTGTCTGTCTGTCTGTCTGTCTGTCTGTCTGTCTGTCTGTCTGTCTGTCTGTCTGTCTGTCTGTCTGTCTGTCTGTCTGTCTGTCTGTCTGTCTGTCTGTCTGTCTGTCTGTCTGTCTGTCTGTCTGTCTGTCTGTCTGTCTGTCTGTCTGTCTGTCTGTCTGTCTGTCTGTCTGTCTGTCTGTCTGTCTGTCTGTCTGTCTGTCTGTCTGTCTGTCTGTCTGTCTGTCTGTCTGTCTGTCTGTCTGTCTGTCTGTCTGTCTGTCTGTCTGTCTGTCTGTCTGTCTGTCTGTCTGTCTGTCTGTCTGTCTGTCTGTCTGTCTGTCTGTCTGTCTGTCTGTCTGTCTGTCTGTCTGTCTGTCTGTCTGTCTGTCTGTCTGTCTGTCTGTCTGTCTGTCTGTCTGTCTGTCTGTCTGTCTGTCTGTCTGTCTGTCTGTCTGTCTGTCTGTCTGTCTGTCTGTCTGTCTGTCTGTCTGTCTGTCTGTCTGTCTGTCTGTCTGTCTGTCTGTCTGTCTGTCTGTCTGTCTGTCTGTCTGTCTGTCTGTCTGTCTGTCTGTCTGTCTGTCTGTCTGTCTGTCTGTCTGTCTGTCTGTCTGTCTGTCTGTCTGTCTGTCTGTCTGTCTGTCTGTCTGTCTGTCTGTCTGTCTGTCTGTCTGTCTGTCTGTCTGTCTGTCTGTCTGTCTGTCTGTCTGTCTGTCTGTCTGTCTGTCTGTCTGTCTGTCTGTCTGTCTGTCTGTCTGTCTGTCTGTCTGTCTGTCTGTCTGTCTGTCTGTCTGTCTGTCTGTCTGTCTGTCTGTCTGTCTGTCTGTCTGTCTGTCTGTCTGTCTGTCTGTCTGTCTGTCTGTCTGTCTGTCTGTCTGTCTGTCTGTCTGTCTGTCTGTCTGTCTGTCTGTCTGTCTGTCTGTCTGTCTGTCTGTCTGTCTGTCTGTCTGTCTGTCTGTCTGTCTGTCTGTCTGTCTGTCTGTCTGTCTGTCTGTCTGTCTGTCTGTCTGTCTGTCTGTCTGTCTGTCTGTCTGTCTGTCTGTCTGTCTGTCTGTCTGTCTGTCTGTCTGTCTGTCTGTCTGTCTGTCTGTCTGTCTGTCTGTCTGTCTGTCTGTCTGTCTGTCTGTCTGTCTGTCTGTCTGTCTGTCTGTCTGTCTGTCTGTCTGTCTGTCTGTCTGTCTGTCTGTCTGTCTGTCTGTCTGTCTGTCTGTCTGTCTGTCTGTCTGTCTGTCTGTCTGTCTGTCTGTCTGTCTGTCTGTCTGTCTGTCTGTCTGTCTGTCTGTCTGTCTGTCTGTCTGTCTGTCTGTCTGTCTGTCTGTCTGTCTGTCTGTCTGTCTGTCTGTCTGTCTGTCTGTCTGTCTGTCTGTCTGTCTGTCTGTCTGTCTGTCTGTCTGTCTGTCTGTCTGTCTGTCTGTCTGTCTGTCTGTCTGTCTGTCTGTCTGTCTGTCTGTCTGTCTGTCTGTCTGTCTGTCTGTCTGTCTGTCTGTCTGTCTGTCTGTCTGTCTGTCTGTCTGTCTGTCTGTCTGTCTGTCTGTCTGTCTGTCTGTCTGTCTGTCTGTCTGTCTGTCTGTCTGTCTGTCTGTCTGTCTGTCTGTCTGTCTGTCTGTCTGTCTGTCTGTCTGTCTGTCTGTCTGTCTGTCTGTCTGTCTGTCACCACCGCAATCGGGTAGCAACGCCGAGCTTGTCTGAGACCAGGTTACACCGCAACTGTTCAGCGGAAGCACTTGATGCAGGAGCTGAACAGTGCAAACACGCAAGATATTAAATGCGTGTTTCGTATCAGTTTAATTTCAGCAAAGTAGCGCCAGCGAGCGGAACTTACAACTAAAATTACCGCAGTGCATGAAATCAGCATTTCACATCTCTCTCTCTCTCTCTTCTTCTTCTTCTTCTTTCGCTTAATTTTAGCAGGACAAGAAAGCCGAATAGCAAATATCAGTTCGACGTCCTGCACTACAATGTCCCTCACAGACGAAATTAACAGGTGGGAACTCAAACGCGTAATGTTATAAGATTAAATTTTCCGTATTGCTTTCCTTGTTTAAGTGTGTTTTGAACAGCGTTGTTGCAAAAAAAAAGAAAAAAAGAAAGCAAAAGAAAACTGTGGAAAAATGGGACGACGTCGTGTACCATATACTTGTCATTGCAAATAAACCCCATGGAGTGTGCGACTGACTTTGTCGCTCGAAATTGAATTTCGTCAAGTACAAACATTGACCAACATGCCCCAAATTTCCCTGCTGCCGCAATACCTGGACTCACGCACGAAAGAGCCCCGGGATTAATCCTAATAATGTTTCGCATTCAAAATAACAAAGAATAAGAGGATAGGTGAGGGCACCACTGTAAGTTATCGGCGCCCGGGCAGCCGAAGACAGGATTCGAACCCACGCTCTCATGCTCAGCAGCAGAGCTTCATCGCTCGACCTCGCAGTTACACAGTGGAAGTTCTTGTGTGACACGTTACCACCGCTATCCACGTGGAAAATAACGCACAATATAGAGATCCATGGCGTATAGCGTTGAATGCGACTGTTTTAGACCGCTGGAAAATTACTACTCCTTCCTGAAATATACATGGAAAGAATAAACCTTAATTCCAATTACGAAAGAGTCCCTAACGCGGTGCTCGACTCCATCCTTTGGTATGGTCTCTGATTTCCACCTGCTGGCCCCAAAAGTGTAGGTCTAACCGGCAGCAAAATAAACAAATAGAACGGCTGGAAAGTAGATCTTTCGCGCCTGACTCTAACCAACTACTGAAGCACTCTACCTTTTCCAGTCTGGGCTTCGCGAAGACGCAACCTTCGAGCCTCAAAAGAAAGAGAAAGCAATAAACCACATACGGGAAAGGCGCAAGAGTTAATAAAAAATAAGAAGAAAAGCAAAGTGTTATAGCTGTGGCGTGAAGCTGGTGAGCTTGGAAGTAGATGAAAGAAAAACACGCCACTGGAACGGGCTGTCGTCCAGAAACGAGTTCTCCTCCCGTGTGCTTCTTGGTGGTCGTCGCCTGCTGCTGCTGTTGCTGCTGCTGCTGCTGGCCGCTTTCATCCTGCCACCGTGGCGGCCGGTCTCCCGCTCTTGGCCTTGAAACGCGGCTTCTTGTGCCTTGCTTTGCGTCGGCTTGAGTCGCTTCTCTTCTTCTGTCGCCGTTTTTCAAGAGCGCCGTGGTAAGGCGGCGCGCTTTCTCGCGCGCCGCTTTTGTCTTGGCGTCAACGTAGGTGCAAGAAGACTAGCCGAGCGTGCCGCCCTCGACTCTGCCGCAGCCGCACGGGCGCCGAAGGGTGTTCCCCCGTTCGAAATTCCTCTCTCCTCGAACCACCACGCGAGCGGTGAAGGCGGCGCTGACGTCAGCTGCCCGGAGCAGAACATATCCGCACGATGCGACGTTGCTTTATGAGCGTGCATTGGGAATAAGGCTGGTTTGCCAGCTGGCGATTCGAAGCGCCGCTGCAGACGTCTCACCGTGAGGTTGGAATTTGCTAAGACGTACGTAAACGTGGCAGCCGATCCCAACGATTGTGATGAATGCCTAAATCAATAACAGGCGCTTTCTTTTCTTTTTTTTTCTCGTCGCTCGTTGTTTCGCATGTTCCGTATCCTGTATCACGGGTTCTCGCAAGAGTTCTCTTCCTGTCGTTCGTGCGGCTTCAGGTGGGCATCATTCGTACCTTCAATTTTAGTCGGCGTCGCGCCATTGATTCGTTCACACGGCGCTGGAATTGTGGATGGCTCGCTGTAATTTTCTTCGTTCAAGCCCGTACAGCCCAGTACAATACAATTGTGCGCCATGCGGGAGTTCTCACGAGTACGTTACAATGAACACGATACTTGCAAACTGATGTATGATGTCACAAAAGAACCCCGTATTCCATTTAAGTAAACAAGTAAAACATCATTCTGAGATATAGAAACCGAAAGCTCGTTTATAATGCTTCACCGATGCTACAGAAACATTCTATCTGCTCAGTAACAAGGAAAGAGTAAATAGTGTTTTATGATCTCTTGGTCTTTATAGAAACGTCTGGAATTTTCCATCTGCAATTGTTTATTCTTTAAGCAGGTGTTGTATTCCAAGAAAAGATTATCAAGACCTGCTAGCGCTTTTATTTATTTTTAAAAATTTTTCTGCGTTGAAACCTATTATTTTAATTCATGCAACAAGTAGGCACTGTCATTTTATGTTGCTTCATACTCTTCAGCTGAAGCTGTCTCCATGGTGACAACAGGTAGCAGACGACGCCGAGTAAGCAGCCTTTAAATTTGTACCGCTCAATGCTCGCGTATTTGCTTTTGTTCTGAAACAATAATGGCGCAATGATTCAGTTTTGTTATATACGGCGTAGCGCAATCCACACTCGTGGCAATCCGACGTCGACGTCTGTGGCAAATCAATTCTCTCCTGGCTGCATTATACATATATGCTATCTTCGAAGCTCCCCAGCAAGCTCTCATTAGACGGCAGTATGTAGTGCTTAAACCTAACTGCCATTCTTCTAGCAGCAAGCCTTGTCGTGCTGTTCTTCGTTACTCCATTTAATAATTGCCTCGCAGACAGTATTAAGCACAGCGAAAGGTGTCGTTGATCATGTATCTAACACGTCTATACAGAAAAGACACACGCGTTCTCGAGGCTTCGTCAATCTCTGGCTAAATCCTACCCGCACGTAAGCGCCACATTGTATCCGGTTATGAACACCTTCTCATATATGGCCGTAAAATATGGCCGTCGAATAAAGCATGCATGTAAAGGAAATGTGCAACGGGGACAGCGCGCCTCCTAAATCAGAGAGAGAGAGAGAGAGTAGTCATAAGGGAGGGAGGTTAACCAGGCTGAGCCCGGTAGGCTACCCTGCCTGCACTGGGGGAGGGGGAAAGGGGATTGAAAGAGGAGAAGGAAAAAAAGAAGTTCGCAGTTTCCGCTGTTACACACACAAGCGTTCATCACCGAGTCACTCACAGGCGGCCGTACAGGCTGGTGCATTTCTAGAAACTCACCAGCACCTTTGTGGCCTTTGCACGTTGCAGACGCACGAGGCCACGGGCCTAGCATCTCCTCTGTGAAAGGACGGTCTAAGCTCTAAGTGTCCCAAAGCTGTCCTAAGGGCGCTCCTCTAGTCTTCGTGCCCCCTAACCAAATTGTTCTTCACACGAGGGTAGTGATGTGGATTTGTTGGCCAGTCATGTACACATAGAATCTCCGAGAACTGGAAGACTTCGAGGGTTCGAAGTTCGAGGGTGTACTACATGGGAGTAGAGATGCAGTGCACGGAGTACAGGCCAACAATCCAAATGTGCCTGGAGTGCATGCAAGAGGGACACCGCTCGGACGTTTGTCCGAACCCCAAGAACATATGCCGTGGCTGCGGACTCGAAAATCCACCCCCGCAAGGACATGAATGTGAAGTGAAGTGCGCCATGTGCAGGGCGGCGGGGCACGAGACGCGTCGGTGCCCGAACAAACTGATTGCCGCCAAGCGCGTGAAGACGACTCGCCAGTCTCGATCGCGGGAGCGGTCGGGACAGAACACCAAAAAGGCACCGGGGCGCTGGTTCGAGTCCATGGAAGAGGAGGACTTCTACCGGCACCGATCGCGATCCAGATCTCCACACGGAAGCAGAGCGAAGAGCAATACCCCGTCGAGGGACCCCTCCAGCTCCAGGGCTTCACAGCGGTCAAATTCGCCACTGCCTAAAAAACAGCAGGTGAGCTGGGCGAGGGTTGTTTCTCCCACTGCTCCAAAACAGAATACTGGTGAAAATGATAAACGCATTCAAAAATTGGAAAAGGAAAATGCGCGACTAAGAGAACAGCTCTCAGGAGAGGAACGCAAACGACAATCAGATGAGAAACAAGTGTCAGAGTTAGAGGCGCGCTTCAATAGCACAATACCACAGCCGGAAATGCCGCGTCAATCTGAACAAATAGCCAAAGCGAAAGCGGCGGCAGATATAAACTCCGTCTCCGCGCAGTCTCCGACAACCGAAATCTCAAAAAACGCGCAGATAACGGCAGCGCAGATCCAGACAATGATCGCGGAAAACTTGAAAATATTTATGCATGAAATGCTGGCATTAATTACCCAAAGGTTAACGGAATTTCAACAACAGTGCACGAAGGACTTCGAGAAACACAAGGGGTTCGTGGCGGAACAGCTTAGGGCAGTCTCGAAGGCTGTTCCCACCAAAAAACGCGCAATTGCGATAGGAGCGGGTTCGGCTAAAACTAAAATAAGCCACTGCGTAACAGAATCCGACGGCTCGGACACGGAAACGTCACGGGCTTAAAATAAGAGTGGGCAACATGGCTAATCACGCTAAGAAATCGCAACGAATACAAAATTCAGACCAATTAGAGATATGGCAATGGAACTGCCGCTCCTTCTCCAGGAAAGCGGCAGTGTTCCACCAGTTTATCAAAAACTCCGGAATCGCTCCGGACGTGATATGTCTGCAGGAGGTCGGGGCCAAGCCGGCCAAATTGCAGGGATACTACACTCTGAGCGATCCTCAAAATTCGAAGGTCGCCACGCTGGTGAGCAAGTCGATAAACGCTCAATTATTAGCACTTCCGCCAACTGAGGGAGAGACTAATTCCATAGTTATCAGTGTGATGCCAAAGAAACGAAGTAAGGCACACACACTAATCACAAATCTGTACAGTCCTCCCAAAAGCAAAGGGAACGACCTACCCCACATTCTCTCAGCAACAAAAGATTTAGCGGGCACCAGGGATAAGGCGGTGATAGTGGGTGACTTTAATGCACCCCACATACTATGGGGATACGCGAAAACGTCGCCCAAAGGGTTCCTACTCGAGCGCACCGCAACGGCCTTGGGCTTACGGGCAATCAATCAGATCGGCAAACCGACGCGCACGGGTAACAGCGTCAGTAGAGACACGGCGCCCGACCGTGCCTTTACAATAAACATCAGAGACGCACAATGGGTTTCCTTTGATGAAAATTTGGGAAGCGATCACGACATAATCCGAGTAGCGCTCTCCACGCCCAACATACGGAGAACAATAGGAAAAACTAAATTAACTGACTGGCCTCGTTATAGAAAACTCCAGAGAGCTCTGGAGGAGTCGGATACAGCCCCGACCAACATGCGAGAATGGACCGAATTCCTTCGACGAGCAGACGGGGACACCACTAAAGCCATTGAGCGTACAGCGGAGGTGCCGGTGATAGACTCTCACCTGGTCAGCCTATGGGAAGAGAGGCGGAAACTGGCCAAGAGGTGGAAAAGGCAACGTCTAAACAAACACCTGAGACAACGCATCGCTCTCTTGGCAGAGCAAGCCCAAGGCCATGCCAACGAGCTCGCTAAAAACGAGTGGGCGACGTTCTGTGGAACCCTGTCAGGAACTCTGGGAACGAGCAGTACGTGGCGAATACTACGAAGCATGCTAGACCCGATGAGCACGCGTACTGAGAACAACAAGAAGCTCCAAATTATAGCAGACAACTTCGAGGGTACAGACCAAGATCTCGTTCATGCGCTTCAGAAAAAGTACATAGGACCCTCACCTGCTACGGCATCGTCGTCCGCGAGGAGACAATACGCGGGGGAGGCGAACCCTAAATTAGACGAAGATATAACGTACGCGGAAGTGTATGAGGCGGCACAATCCGCAGTTAAAAACTCGGCACCGGGCCCAGACTCGATCACAAATGCAATGATTCGAAACATGGATTCGGTAGCCCTAGCGAAAATCACAAAGGTATTTAATAGCGAGTGCTGGGCCAAGGGAGACTTGCCCCAAGAGTGGAAATTGGCTAAAATAATCATGATCCCCAAACCAAAAAAGAATCCCTCGATTGATACACTACGGCCGGTGTCGCTCACGTCCTGCCTAGGTAAGCTCTATGAAAGGGTTATCCATAGCAGATTGCAGCGATACCTGGAAGAGCGGAGCTGGTTCCCGGACTCCATGATAGGATTTCGCACGGGTTTATCTTGCCAGAACGCGTTCCTCCTACTTAGAGATGAAATTCTAACTAATATACCGTACGGCGACGAGAGACTAGTCCTAGCACTAGACCTTAAAGGATCATTTGACAACGTCTCTCACGCCGCAATATTGGAAGAACTCGAACTCGCGGGTTGTGGTGAGCGCACATGCATACAATTACTTAAGAGCGTTTCTTTCCAACCGCGAGGCGAGCATCAGTATTGGCCAAATCACTTCGGATTTATTTAAAATGCCTGACAAAGGAACACCTCAAGGAGCTATATTATCTCCTCTTCTCTTCAACATTGCGATGTGTCGACTCGCGTGCGATCTGGATCGGATACCCGACCTAGGTTACACGCTCTACGCAGACGACATCGCGCTGTGGACGAGCAGAGGTTCACTAGGGGATAAGGAATATACGCTCCAAAGTGCAGTATTAGCGGTGGAGAAATTTTCTAGATGGAGTGGCCTGAAGTGCGCACCCGAAAAATCTGAGGTTATCCGGATACACGCGAAAGGCTACAAATCCAGAGGATCGATTAACATCGTGGTTGAGGGCCAATCAGTCCGAGAGGTACCCACGATGCGAGTCCTGGGTTTGTGGCTTCAGAGCGACGGGAGAGCACTACAGACACTCAAGACCCTCAAATCCACAGCCAACAACATAGCCCAAATGATACGTCGCGTGACGTATCGAAAAGCGGGAATGCGAGAAGACGATACCCTAAGGCTCGTACAGGCCATAGTGGTTAGTCGAATAACCTATGGCTTACTGTACCAAATCCTGAACAGGGAGGAGGAAAAGCAGGCTGACACAATAATTCGAACCGCTTTCAAAGCTGCTCTGGGCCTGCCTAAATGTACTTCAACGGAGCGCATGTTAGCTTTGGGAGTGCACAATACTTTCGACGAACTGAGGCAAGCCACCCTGATGCGACAGAGGGAGCGCCTCAGCTTCACAAAAACTGGTAGGGCAATATTGGCTAGACTCAATATCCCAGCATACCCCATTTATCTCACAGAGCAGGCCGTACCTCTCCCTCCTTCGATGAGATCCAAAATTACAGTAGCCCCAATTCCAAAGAATATGCATCCAGAGTACAACAAAGAAAGGCGCAAAGCACGTGCACAACACATTCAATCAGCCTACTCTAACAACCATAGGTACAACACGTACTACACGGACGCAGCTCTGTATGCAGACACGACCGGGCAGCGCTACCAAAGGAGGTACGCCCTGGCAGTCGTGAACGCTGTCAGCCAACAGCAAATTACCGCGTCGGCCACGGCGGGATCCCCAGCCTCGGCTGAAATATTAGCAGTGGCGATCGCACTCGCTCACGCGGAGCGTTCGCAAAGGGACTCGGTCGTGGTCACGGACTCCCAGGAGACATGTCGCATGTTTCTCAAGGGGCACGTGACTGCGGCTAGCCTCGCGATAATCCCGAAATCCTTCAACAACCATCATCGCCTACTCTGGTGCCCGGGCCACGCGGGGGTACAGGGGAACGAAAAGGCTAACGCGTTAGCTCGAGGGTTCACTAACCGAGCGACGGCGTCCTCTTCTAACCCCAACCACCCGCACTACCCATCACAAAATTCCACCAATTTAAATGCCAAAGACATCCTTGCTCATCAGCGTGGAGTCCGAAGAAAATACCCGCCGCCTCACCCACAACTTAACGGGGAAGAGGCCGCCGATTGGCGTAAAATACAGACCGGGGTGTTCCCCCATTTAAAATTGCTAAACGCCATGTATCCCACTCGTTATAGGGCCAACTGTCCTTGGTGCGGTGGCATACCTACCCTAATGCACATAACCTGGGAGTGCACTAAGCACCCTCATAGGCCAAACACCAGTAGGACAATGGAGCAGTGGGAGGCACAGCTCGCCCGCTCCGATCTGGCAGGACAAAAGTCCTTAATTAGCCAGGTCAGGCAGGCGGCAGAGGCCAGTGGGGCCCTGGACTGAGAGGCTCCGACCACCCCTCCTTCAAATCTTTAGAATCACAATAAAGTTTCTCTCTCTCTCTCTCTCTCTCTCGAGGGTTTATCGTTTATTATAATCACTTCGTCGCCACATTCAATCTTCTGTTTTCCTCTACTTCCCTTCCTTGGCAGCTTTGGTAATATATGCTGGCTCATCTTCGTCTGGTTCTGGTCCTGACCATGGAATCTTATAAAATATAGCTCCATGGGCTTGTCGTTTATTCTTTTGTCCATGTCCTCGTGTGGCGCTACACTTCATCCCATGCAAATCAATATGCTCTAGCTCTCAGGTTTTGCATCGCTTGTACGCTCGTATTTTGTGCTACTTGCGAGCGCTCGCATTGATTAGATGTCACGTCGCTACTCGAAGTGTCAACTCGACGTTAACAGCAGCACTAAAAGCTTTGCAGACGATCTGCAGCAGTTCTATATATAAACTACAGCTATACGAAGAGTTAGTTCCTTCGTGACCAGCAACGCAATTTCGCAATCCATCTGCCAGACTTAAGAGTGAAGCCCTCGTGTGGATGGGACTCGCAGTGAAACACAATAGTGAATCGCATAATACGACAACATCTAGAAATCTCAGCCTCCCGAAATCAATCCGATATGTGTGCATAAGCCGACAGTATGCTAGCTGTCCAAAACAGTAAGAACAAATGATCGATGTATGATTTCGGAATCAAGAAAGCGTAGTAGTGGGTTTTTGTTGGTGACAGGCAGGAATTTTCTGCAAATAACGCGTTCTGTTGAAAGTTTAACAGAGAAGCTACTAAACCGGACATGAGCTAGGGGCACCTGAAGTCACAAGCCGCTGTATGATGGTGTAGTAATATTCTGTCGGCGGTGTCTTCCCGCAGACAGGTATCAGCTTAGCTCGTGTAAAAACCACACCTTACGTACTTCACGATATCGGCACAAGCCGTCGTTTGCGGATTTTTCTTTTTTGTGACACGGACTCTTATGGCTCTCATCTTAGCCGATAGAGCCGTTGATGATAATAAGCTGATAGCGCGGAAGGCACCGCAGCGGGCGTGCCATTGGGTGTTACTGGTCTGAGCTCTGTACACTGTGTACAATTGTGAAAACGAACGTCCGAATCGCGTTTCATAGCAGTTAAATGCACCCTTATTTGCAGTGAAAGGAAATAATATGCCACGTAATATTTTCTTGGACTCAAGATCACGCGTACGCCTGCAATTTACGTTCCAGGCAAGTAATCCTGCCACAATGATGTTTACTTGAACGTTAAATGTCCCCTTTAATATTGTTGCATTCGCACAAAACCCAGAAATAACTGTCGCAAACAAGAAGTCGCGGACCGGAAATAATGTTGAAGCGGCCGGCGCCCTTCCGCACGACACAGCTATTCCGCACAGCGGCCGACTCTTGTATAATTTCCACGCCGCGAACGTCTTATGAGAGACAATGCCGTCGTGAACTTTTCTCACCGCCGTGTGCCTCGCTCGCAAGAACGAGGAAGAAGCGCCGAAAACAAATTCACAGCTTCGGGACACGCCTACGCAGCTGCATCGCTCACGCCATGTTTCTCGTCATTGCCGTGCCTCCGCGCAGATGTTTCCTTTCTCTTTTGTTCTCCTTCTTCGTTCGTCGCTTATCGTTTTACTTATTGCGGCGATGGTTCTCGCACGCGCGCGGAAAGCAGCCGCGGCTTTCGCCAACGCGCGTGGCGCCTTCCTTGCACGCTGCTCGACGAGCAGCAGGTGTCGACCTGTATCGTTCTCGGCGGGTTTTTTTTTTCCTTTTATTTTTCATTTTTCTTTCTTTGCATTTGTCGAGCTTCGCGTCGTCGTCTGCTGGCTCGCTTGCCGGCAGCTCTCGTCGCGATGTCCCCAGCCCAGCGAGCGACGGAGGTGCAAAAGCCAAACACGCTATACTGACGACGACGCGCGCGCTCGCGTGAGACGGCGAGGCGGGGCGAGCCGAGAAGCAGACGCCTTCCTGCATGCAGACGGCGACTCCGCATATACGTGCGTGGCTTCGCCGCAGCCTTGGCTCGGCTGCGTTATCGACGAGCGACGCGTCGTGCGTTGCGTATTGCGGATATTTGAGACTTTATCGCTATATTACGTGCTTCTGAAAAGTTAGCCGCGACTAAGAGGAAGAAATGGAAGCTGGCCAGGTAACGTAATGGTAGAACATGGTGCCGTTGGTCTATTGGAGTTATACCGGTGTGACGCGGTCACTTTCGATCGCGATCTTGCTCGATCCCGATCCAAACAGTCGCGATCTGCATCGCAATCGAGGCTCTTGATTGCGATCGTAGGCTGACGACCATGTTGTCATGAGAGTTGCAAACGATCAGTAGACGATGATAGCCGTACCCACACTGACAAACGAAATAATGTTTGAATGACTAAAAAAACAGCTTTTTATTACGATTTTTACAGCATATTTAATAAGCGCCTTGTACCCACTCCAGTGCGCTAGAGATCACCCAGTAGGTGCCCAAACCATATCCGGATCGTTGTTGGACCGTGAAGCAGCGACCGCTGCCGATCGCGATAAAAAAATTCGATCCAGATCAGGCCCTATCTGGATCAAAAGTGACCGTGTGACCATAGAGTTTCTCACTATAGCACCTAGAGGGTAATCTGGCGCCATCGCCTATGGGAGTTTCTTAAGGGGGCACCGTGCCGTCATGGGAATGACGGTATATGTGTCTGCGAGGCTCGTGTTGGCTGGTGTTGTAAGAGGCTTCGTCTAAAACGCGGATATGGCTACGCAAATAACGCGTTCTCAAAGTAAAATCTTCATAAAATGTTTCCATTCACACATATTACATCTTTACTCACCCACGATGCATGACCAAGCGAAAAAAAGCAAGAACAGACGACCAGTGGCGTAGCTAGGTCGTCTGGCACCCGGGGCCCATAGGTCTTCTGTCACCTCCCCCCCCTCCCCCGGGTGTAGCCGGCGGAAAGAGGGGTGTCTTCAGACGTATATGACACCCCCCCCCCCTCCACAGGCCCCTTGCACCCGGGGCCCGCGGCCCCCCGGCCCCCCCCCCCTATTGCTACGCCACTGCAGACGACCAACTGTTTCAAAGCGAGCGCGAACCTTGTCGTCTGTCCTCCAACTTTAGTGGCCCGCTGATACTTTTTACGCAACATGTAGTCGTACACACAATAACAAGTTCTCATAGTTAAACAAAACATGCTTTCGCGTAATAATAAAGCTAAAACAGCTTTTCGCGTGCTGTTCTAGTAGAAAATGAATCATTGTGACAGACGGAACGCTACTTGCCAAGCGCGTCTTCAAGGTGTCCTGTCTCTACGAGAACGATGCCAATCCGAATCCACAATATACTGGCATTCCCATGCATACCACAGAGCAGCAGTGCCAGATTTCCCTCTAGGTAATGTAGTGAGAAACTCTATGCGTGTGACACCGTATTACAGAATGAGTACCAAAGATGGGAAACGCAGTACAGGCCGACAACGAACTAGAGGTCGTATGAAGAAATTAGAACATATTCAGGCATAATATAAAACGATCTGACGCAGGATAGGGGCAGTTGAAGATCGCGGGCCTTCAGAGTGTAGCACTCATAAAATAGGCTGCTGCTTATGACGTGTGTGTGTGTTTTTTAAGCGAAAGCCTTAGATGGCTCATGGGCCGAAAAATCTGTTGTTCGGCCTTATGGCACTAAAATTCAAGCTTCAAGTTGTCGCCAAGCTCCAAGATGTGGGCGAACCGGCCATATCTTCAAGTTGAATTCCAATTTATGCCGTGAAAGTCGAGAGTGGAACCCACGACCTTTGGTGAGAGCCGACCCCTCGACCTTTGGTGAGAGTTGAAGTCACGACCTTTGGTGTTAATTAGGGCGAAGTTAATTAAGGCACGCGAACCCACGACCCAACTTGGAGATATGGGCTAACCGGCCATAGCTCCAAGTTGGATTCCAATTGACATAGTGAAGTCGAACCCTCAACTTTTGGTGTTAGTTAGGCGAAGTTAATTAAGGCACTCGAACGCACGAAATTAGGTGAGGGAAAACCAGTAATAGGAAGTAACAACGCATTTGAATTAAAATGTGAAGTAATGTGATGAATGTCTCGTGATTGCGCAAGCTTTAGCGTTCATCCTCTTCAGTGCATGCTAAAGTGACTGTCAACTTTCTTTTTCCAAGTACAAGTTTACTTTGACAACAAATACATGGCTCTTAAGAGAACTGATGTAAATGCAAACAAGTGCCCGGCAAAGGGTCAAAACCCTTCCCTCCAGATGACAAAACGCTCAGCACGGCAAAATAGAAGAGAAAAATGGAGAGAGAGAAAAACTACAAAGACGTGCATTATACTGTGTGGTAAAGCGATGCACGTAATATAAATGGTTTCAGCACATGCAGTGTTTATGAAAACATATATCCAAATAAACACAACAGTAACAAGCAATACTGCTTCCACATTGAAATGCACGCATTCAAATATATTGCAATTTCTATAAAGAAAAAAAAAGACACTTTCCATTAGCAGGAAGAGCTAATACAATTGTGATGTCTGTTAAGGCGAAAGCCTTAAGTGGCTCGCTGCAATGGCTCATACCCGAAAAAAATATACAATACAATCTGGAATGGCTCATACCTCCGTAAGCAAGCAAAGATGCAATGGCTGAATAAGCATGAAGACACGAAAGAAAGAAAGAAAGAAGGAAAGAAAGAAATAAAATATCAAATCAGGAATGGTGCATACCTCCGTAAGCAAGCAAACAAAAATGTAATGGATAAATATGAAAGAAGAAACGAAAGAAGTAACAAAAGAAGGAACGAAAGAAAGAACAAACGAAAGAACAAAGAAAGAGAGAACGAAGAAAGGAAGAATGAAAGAAAGGAAGAATGAATGACTGAAAGAAAGAAAGAAAAAAGACGGAAAGAAAGGGAAAACGAAAGAAAGAACGAAATAACATTTAGATAGTGTACTTGGTGTTCGCATTTGTCGTCGAGGGGATCGACCTACAGCGCCATACGTTTACTTTACACTGCAACTCCTTATGGCTTGCAAGAAGTCTGACCCCTCCGATCGCATAACTTAGTGCATTACCACGTGCGCAGTAGGATTTCACCTTGACGTGTTACAGAAGTGTAACGTATGCTGCCGATTTTAAGTTTTCAATATATAGTCCGATAGGGATGTCTCTGCGCACTGTCGTTGTTCGTGTTGTGATGTCTTATTTTTGTTGTTTTTACAAGCGCTACGGATGTTGCTAACTGGTAAATAAATAAATAAATAAATAAATGTCAATGCAGAAGAGTAAACAAGGGGAAATGGTGGGGGAGGGGGGGGGGGACCACTGAGATCGATGCATTCCAAGGAATGCCACGGATGTGCATTTGCCGCCAACAAACGTCATTCGCTCCCCACCTGCGTTGTGGCTTCGCGAAGGTGGTGCTCAACCTTGGAGTGCTGAAGTCTTTCTCAAACGACACGTATAAGCTTCACCTCATCTAGAATAAGACTTCCAAGTTTATTCGTGACTTGGGATCGGCATCTACGGCCGACCGGTGTGCCGATCGCACCGTTCCGCCCGTGTACGCTTCGAATTCCAGCGGGTGTTGGCCGATCGACGTACGCCCCCGACACACATGCCATTGAACTGAGGGAAACGCCACGCCGAACCGAACGCTTCACGAGCACGTGAAGTTGACGGAAGCGAAATGTTTACTTCTGAACTCCGTCGTTATACGCAAAACACAACTAGTGACGTCGTTTCAAAACGCAATCGTTGAACTGCATTCATCACCCCGCAGTTGCCGATTTTCGTGATGTGGATGAATACCTTAGAACGAGGTTCTCTCGAAATAGAAAGCACTAAGTGTCAACAGAGCAGCAGCTGTCTGAGCAAATGTCACCTTCCGCCGGGTCGCGCCCTTCTGCTTCTCTTCAGCCGACGGCTCGCGCAAGCCCCGGCCCACCGTTGCCCGGACCAGCGGCGCGCGCTGCCTGCCCTACGCGACTGCAGCTGTGGCTCGCCTGCAGCCGCGGCTCGTAAAGCATTTCCGAGTTCGCTCGCTGGAGCGAACGGGCCCCGCTACAGCGACGCGAGTCGCAGCCGATGCGCGAGCCAACGTTACTTGGCGCGAGCGTCGCCGAGCTTCGGAACCAACGCGCGCCCCCCCAAAAATACACCCTCGCTCGCAGACTGGGTCGCCGGGCCACTCGAGGATCGCGCCCGATCTGCATGCCGCAGCACAACCGACCTGACCCGCCGCGCCCACGAGCCGCACAGTGATTCGAAGAAACAAAGCGCTGTAGACTGTATGGGCGTGTCAGTGGCGTAGCCAGAAATCTCGTTCGTTGCAGCTCGGCCTCCTCCTCATAAAATTTGCAATGAAATTTGTCCAGGGATCAAATACATTAATAACTGCGTTGCCATTGCCAAAGACGCTGCAAAAGAATTTTTGAACGCTACGCACTGTCAAGACAAGTAAAATATGTATCTTTTCATATAAGAATACACTCGTATGTCCCAAAAATTATGCCCGGAATGACTGATATCAATGTTTTCATGTTTTTGTCTATTAAGTAAAGAAAAGATCACACGAACTTTAGACCTATATTAGTTCGAAACCAGCAAAGCGATGCATGCCGCTGATATGAAAAATGTAAAGGCTGTGAAATGAACAAGTTGAGGGCAAATATTTCAATGAATCTCTGTCATTCGGTAACCTTGTTTACATTTTCGCACGTATGCGACGGCCAGGAAAAAAATCTCGATGACGCTGTCCTTTGTTCCAATGTACTGCGCAGGAGCAGCTGTCACCGGTCACGTATTGTATTTGCACCAAAATTACAGTCGCAACAGAGAGCACATAAAGAAAGCACGAGTTCTGCAGAATATACGAGGGCGACTCAAGGGAAAGTGAGAGTTGATGTTCGCCTCGATGTCAGTGAGGGAAACTTGAAGATATTATGGATGTCGCGAAGTCACGTTACAGTAGGCAAGCCAGTGACGCTGATTGCAATGGGGTTAACTGTTTATTAAGATAGAATATGCAAGCGATAGAAAGGAAAGTATTTACACGGACATCACTACGAGTAACATGTTAGAATTTTGGTCTTCTTTCTCAGCCGAATCTCCACCGAATCCCCACCAACGGCCCCGCACGCACCTAAAAGCATTCCCAGCAACCCCCTCGCCCCATCGTTCGTCCAATCACACTGCGGTGCGCGCAGTGTGCACACAACGGGGCTCCAAGGTGACACTATCGGGAGTTCCAATACGTCCAGGTCGTTGCCACAAATCCCTTGCAGTGCAACGAGTCCCCTTTTGTCTCACAACCTCGCAAAAAAAACACACTTCCCGAAGAAAGCACTTCCGCGTTCTGTTCGGGCATCTGGACAGCTTGCGAATGTCTCGGCACAGTGCGGTTAAGCGTCGAGGGGCTGACTTCAAGGCCAGGGCATTGCTTCCGCGAACCGGGTGGCGGAAGCCGACACACAGTCACCCCTCCTACGCGCTCTTCGTAGCCCGAGGGTCCCCCACCCACGATGCTATAAGTCGCCGCCGTCTTGGTGTCGAACCACTCGTCTCCTTTGACCACCCCGCGCGACAATTGCATGCAGCTGTCCGCACAAACGACGCCGACTTCACTGTGAGCCAATACAAATATATATGACAAACGCGGTACTTTTTTAAAAGTAGTATCCAAGCATTTAGACATTTGTTCCGCTGACTAACGAGTCGCGTGATTCCCGTCTCATAAAGATCCTTGGGCTGCTGCTTCAAAAAGTCTGTAACGGACTCTCACGTCATCGTCCGACACGATTCTGGTTCCCTTGAGCTGTACCTTCAATTGCCCCAAAATGTGGAAGTCGCAAGGCGACAGGTCTGGAGTGTATGACAGTTATTGCAGTGTTTACCACTTGAACTTTGCCACTTTTGTGTTAAACACACCAACGACGGGAGGACGGGCATCGTTGTTGAGCAAGATGTCCTCATTCCTCAATTTTCCACGTCGTTTTTTTGATTGCGACACGCAGCCGATCCAGCATTTCACAATATCGGGAACGATTGATAGACTCTCCAGGTTTAACAAATTCGATCAGTAACGGCCCCTGACGATTGAAAAAGAAAGTCAACAACACCTTTCCGACAAGACTGACGGCCTTTGCTTTATTTGAGGGTAGTGAATTCGAATGTTCCCACGGTAACCATTGCTGTCGTGTTTCAATGCATGATTCGTCCATGGTGACAACTGCAGACAAGAAGTTGTCATCCTCATTGTGATATCGGATCATATCAGTCGAGGCAGCGCCGAGCCTCTCCGTCTTCTGGCGGTGGTTCAAAATCTTTGGCATCCACTGCGTACACAAGAGCCGATAACCGAGATGTTCAAGAATTATGGTGTGAACCAAATCGCGAGTGATGTTCACACGCTCTGTCAGTTCATCGACGCGTATCCTCCGTTCTTGTCTAATCATCATCAACCTTCGCAATTGTGTGGGGGTGATTGCACGGTGGCTTTGGTCCGGTCTTGGACCGTTTTTGCAACTTTCACGTATTTATTTGAACCGTTCACTCCAACGCTTCACAGTGGCGAATCAAATACAATGTTCAACGTGCACAGCAGCCATACGGTGACTAATTTCTTTTTGGGAAACACCTTCAGCTGTCCAAAATCTCACGACACCACGCTGTTCAATCTAGCATCCATTATGTCACGCAACCGTGTTCAGTCCAGGGTATGAGAGCATTAAAGAACATTTATCCTCACACCTGCGTATCGATTTTGTACATGAGAGATGCCTGTGTGCTACACGCATGCCTCGCATATAATAAACCGAACCATTATTGCGCAGGCTTGTTTGACTCACATTCATTTGAATCGCCCTCGTACATTAGAAATGCGAAGATACAGTGGGATATACAAATGCGAAGATACAGCTTGATAATGGGTAAAACAGTGTCACTGGAAACAAAGTTCTGTGCACGTATACACAAAACCTCGCAACAATATATTTAAATATAAGTATAAATCCTCAATAAATCTACATGTCTAAGAAAAAGTCACTGTGTATAATGCATCAAACAAAGCAAATAAACATGGTGGGCAATCACAGATTCACAGATTACAGAATCCTAAGGACCGCGCCTTCCTCCCTCCACTCCCCCCGATGTATCGCGCGCGACAGAAAACGCCGTGCTTCCTCCCCGCTTTTCTCCCTTGCGCACACAAGACTGAGCCGCCATCGTCCGCTCACCCATGCCACCCCCCTCCCCCCCCCCCCCCCCCCACTAGCTTTCACTCGCACGTGCAGCATGCGGCGCGCTGTCGATGTTATCGTGTAATAGATGTGTCGATGCGGCGGTCACGATGTTATCGTCGATGGACTTGGACGATAACATCGATAACACACACACACACACACACACACACACACACACACACACACACACACACACACATATATATATATATATATATATATATATATATATATATATATATATATATATATATATATATATATATATATATATATATAGATATATATATATATATATATATATATATATATATATATATATATATATATATATATATATATATAGGGTCCGAATTTTAGTACGTCACAGCATTTCATAAAAACAGGCGCCGGCCAATCCTTACAAATGACGTAGGACTGGCTAATGTGGCAAAGAGCTCAAACCAACGGAAAGTTCAGCGAATCCGGTTTTATGCGTGACGTTCATTCGTATATAGGAACTTTTCGTTATTCAGCTGCCGGCTTTGCTGAAAATCATGGCTGCTGTATGCAAGCAGTCGCCCGAACCGCTCCATATATGCATAGCGTACAAAGTAAGTACGCATTCATTACCGCTTTTTGTTCGTATGAGCTGTTTGCCATTGGCCGGCAGCTCTAGCTAATATTTCCAATGTCACGTTTAGCTGGGGCTTGCGCTTACGTACGAACAGTTCTAGCGTGATAACTTTTCGCAAGAGAACGCACCAGTCAAACGTTATGGCGGACGTTCTATATTCTTAGCAAAGGTGCTGGATGAAAGCCAACACCACTTATTAATTATAAACGAAAAGCTTTGTGGATATGACCGCAATCTGTTTAATTCATAAGCACTGTTTGTCATTGGCCAGATGCCTTCACATGTTAAAATTCATTTGGCACGATCATTTGGCACCAAATTCACAGCACTTTTAATTCGTAATAATAATACTAATAATACAAATCAATCAACCAATCATGTTCATTTAATGCGCCCAGGAACAACCCTGAAGTTGGAGTGCTGGCGCAGGATAAAAAAAGAATAATACAAATACAAGTACGGGGGAAGGAGGAAATGAAATAGAAAGCGGCAGTTATGAAAAGAAACGGTTTACAGAAATTGGAAAAAATGTTCTTTTAAGAGCAACTCGCAAAAAGCGACAAGTGCAATTTAACTATACAATAAGAGTAGTCGGCCACAGAAATCACTGTCATTCCCCAATGAAATCCATATATTGTATACTCACTGTCATGCTGCTGCTTGTTAACAAGTTCTGCAGTAGTACGCAAACTGTGCTCAAGCCACGTGGCACATAATATGTGCTTTCCCTGCAAGTCTCTTGATGGCCGATAGAGGAAAGAAAAAAAAAGAAGTGCTTGTGCAGGCATGACAGAATATCATAACAGGGATCCATTCGTGTCCCTACATCACTGGTTTTTCCCAAGCGATGTAGTACCTTCGTGTAGGAGGCATTGGTAAACCTTCTCCGTGTATTCATAAATGTCGCAAGACCAATTTTTGTTCGCGGAGTTACCTCCCTGTCAGCATTTGGGCAGACGCCTCTTGACACCAAAATGTCGGTGTACGTCCCGTCGATTCCCAGCTTCCACTCGAATTGCGCCATCTAGATCAACGCCGGCGCCCACTCCTTGCCTTGGCTTCTAGCAGCTGAGAACAGCACGCGTATACCATGCAGTACATGCACAGCCTGGCACAATGCGTCCTTCTAATTCGTGTAATGGCGGTATTTAAAAAATTAAAAAGATTGACGCACTGTCTTTAAGATGCTAAGGCGAACCCGGGCCCACACATAAAGCGAACCAGAATGTAACATGTTGGGCAATTGTGGTGACGCAGAGAAGAGGAAAAAATAAATATGTATATTCTACAGTACCTGAAGGCGACAGGCTTGAATGCCCGACTTTAGACATGCTGCACCTGCCTTAGTGCATGCGAAAGTGCGGCCAGAAGTAGTTTCTTCTCTCTCTCTCTCTATTTCTTTCATCCCCCCTCCTCCCCACGTGTAGGGTAGCAAACTAGACAACGTCTGGTTAACCTCCCTGCCGTTCCTTCCTGCCTCTCTCTCTCTCTCTAGGTGATACCATTTTTCGAGAACTGGGAAAAAATAACCTTCACATTACGTGCAGTGTTCTACACTATCTGCTTAGCAGTGGGAAGGTCCACTGCATAGTCGGTTTACCGGCATTTGCGAGAATAGACTATTGTTAATAGCAGAGCAGCACTCTCTACAAACGACTGGGATTACCTTTTCAGTCCGCGTCTACACTGGCGCAATGTGAACCTCTGTTGTAACGCGAAGCGAAGCCCTAGGAATGCAAAGTACCTGTCCTAAAACTATGCGAGGGTCTTTCGTAACGAAGGAGAGGCATATCTGTCTGCTTTAAAGAACAGAACTGCCCTTGAACCACGATGCAATTTTTCGTTTTGTTTTCTTTTTTACTTTCGAGGACCGCAGATGAATCTCTACACACTTTTAATAGGGCTCGGGATATACTCAAGTGATTCCTGAATTTCCTTTTGTGTTTGCTACTCTCTCTCTCTCTCTCTCTCTCTATCTATCTATCTCTCTATCTATCTATCTCTCTCTCTCTCTCGCCGTGCTTTCTTTTTCCCTTCCTCTTTCACTTCATATAGCCTACCTGCTGAGCTCCACAAGAATAAACGCGTATTCATATTGCCCCGCGGTGCTTTGCATGCATTCTCGCCAGAAACTCGTAGGCGCGCGCACGTCTCACAGCCACAGCGCGTTTTGCAAATGAAATCTCGCGAGAACGAACCTGCCTATGCTCCCGAAGCAGCTCCTGTCTTTCTTTTTTTTTTTTCCAGCGTCGTTTCTTTCTTGTTGTCCTTGAAAGAGAGAGCTTCCTCGCACAAGGAACGAGGCAATTACATTACGTTCGTTAATCCTACTCGGGGTACCGTGTGAAGAAAGAAAAAAGAAATGTAAGAAGGCAATGGGTGAGGGATGTCGAGCTAGAGACATGGACAGACAGACACTCCTTGGCAGCGTTCCCATCGCATCAAACCTGATTGCAGTAACCGTGCTTCAGCTTAGACGGCGCTGTCAGAGGGTGGCATGTTTTCAACCCTCTGCGAGCAGCTGTGCCGAGACTTAAACAAAACCAGCTGTCACTAGCCGAGAGCATGTGTCTCTACAGAATCGGTACGAATCTGTACGAAAGGAGCAGGTGTATCTTGTTCTTGTTCCCCAGTAAAATGGCGCAACCCACTCTGGGGTATCGGCCATGAATAGGGTGATGAAGGAACTGTCAGCATTTTTTTAAATTAATTAAGGTGAAATGAAATAAGTATCTTACAAATGGGATTTAAGGTGTCTACTGTTACAGGTATGAATATCAATTATCTAGATATCTTTATTTTTATTTTTGTGAACATTATAAGTATTTACAAGAATTCTAACATGCAATTCGTTTTGTCTCGCGCAGAAAAAGCTGTAGGATCCTTTCATTCTTTTATAGCTTGGGCATAAAAATCCTGCCTCTTCTGCCTAATTATTTCTGGCTTCTTCCTACCTTTCCGCCTGTGCATTCCCTTGTTTTTCATTATCAAAGGTTATGTTGTTTATTATTGTTGTTTGATCAATGCTCTCGTAATACGCCTATACGCTTGCAGTACAAACGCTGTATACGTCGCTTCGTGGGTCATTCAAGTTTCGTGGCTATGGAATGGCGTAGGCTTTTCAGTTAATTGTCATCGCATAACAGCTGCTCGAAAGATTCGTGAGCATAGAGACGACTTGTAGACGTTCTTGAGTATATAAGAATTACACCGTTATCGTGGTACCGGGCGTCTTTCAGATAATTGTTGAGTTGAATTCTTGCTGGCTATTCTTTCGGGGAAAGGGCATAAAACATCCACACTAAAACTATTAAATTTGTTTATAGTTAAGGAAAGCGTTTTTCAGGAGCTGTTGGTGTCTGTAGATCGTGCCGGCGTCTCCTGTCACCAGAAGTGCAACTTGTCAGTGGCACTTCACAGGATGTGCCATCTCGCGTGAGCGTTAAAATAGTGACTTTGGAATGGTTTTGGTGATTGTGTGTAACACACAAACACGCGCCATTCTGAATGAAAGTGTAAATTTAATAACATTCCCCTTTTTTGTGTCATGCTCTTTCTTCAGCAACGTTGAGAGATATGGCTGAAAGTTGTCGGTTAACTGTTTCGAGGCTGGTGGAACATGCAACGTGCTACCGTGCGTGATCGCTCGGCCTGTGACGAGAAACTTGCGTCGTGCTCGGCGTGCATCTCCACCACATGTCGACGCGCCGGAGCGTGCCGCCGCAGAAACGACGGCTGCACACGACACGTACGTTAACCGTTGCCGTGAATGCGCGGCGATCGACGCAAACACGGAGGCGAACGCCATGCACGGCTGCTGCGTATATATCGCGAGAGGGGGGGGGGGGACGTAACACTCTGCCAAAGGTGTACTGCACGGCTGCTTCTTCCTCGTCTATTTGCATACGGAGCCTCTGATGCAGGCGAGAGGAACTGGAGAAGGAAAGGAAAACGTTCCACATTTACGCTGCAACTTCGCACGGCGGTGGGCGCAGTTGAGCGGCGCTCGCGACAGCGTTGCACAGTCGGCACTGCATGCAGCGTATACGCCTCGTCGAGTGAGCGTTTCTGCGCGCTCAGCAGGGTCTGTGCGCCTATCGGTACATGCGAGGCAGGCCCCGTGGAGCGAGCCTCGTTGGCCCAGCAGTAGATCAGGCGAGCCTGCCGCGAGCGCGCGACTCTCGATCCGGACGCCGATTCCGGCGCCTGCACGCGCGCCGCGGCAGAGGTCTCGCCGCAGCTGCGACGACCGTGCCTGCGCGCCGTCGCTTCGCTCGGGAAGCGCGACGAACGTTGGGGCATTGCGTCACACCCCGGATCGTCCGTGCCCGGGGAATCACCGGGCCCCGATCGATGGCTGCCCGTCGGACGTTAACCATGCGTGCGAAGCTGCGCGCGGGGAAGGCGTCGAGGCTCTCTGCGTGCCTTTAGGGGCGGCTGCTGCCTCGCGACTGCTCGCGCCGTTGCCGTGATGCCGCTACAAGACCGGTCCGGCGCGTTTTGCGGCGGAGCTATATCCAGGCGCTATCATTGCGCCTATTTGGCACCCATGTACGCTCGTAACGTCCTGGCATACTAAACGTGTGCAAGTATACATCTCCATGCTGAGCTCGCGCGTTGAGAGGCGAGAAGTTGCAGCACGAGCTGTAACTTCTCGCCATAACGAGCCATAACGAGATAACCAGAGGACAACAAGTGTACACCCTCTAAACAACCCTTGTACACCCTCTAGAAAACTACTAAGCAAAAAGGCCATACTTTGAAGCGAAAGCGCATCGTGGGCAGAATAAGATAATAGTGATTGAACACTCACCAAAAAGACAGATGGCGTCTCGATCAGCTTAAGTAAGATCAGCTTAAGATAAGTAAAGCCATAACTGAGAAATCGCTAGTGCGTGCTCGGATGCTGCACACCGTGTTCTAGACAAAGCTTTGGGATGACGCAACAAAACGTTAAACCAGTTTCTAACGTCGTCACGTTTTGTTTATGAGAGACAATTGTCTAAAACCATAGCTGAAACACTAGCTTTTTGTATCGGGTCCTCTGTACTAATTGACTTGGAAAGGACTTCTCGAAATGGTGTGGGCGAGGTATAGTTTTGATTTGCTGTATGGCATGTCTTGGAGTCAAAGTCAGCTCCCCATGTGCGGCGCGTATGTCTTGTGCGCCACAGTTCGTGCAGCCCACGGTGCACACGCATGACACGCCCAACAAACGAACAGGCAGAAGCGCAGACAGAAGGAAAGACAGGAGAGAGGGAAAACAAACAATAGAAAACGGCAAGCGGCATCGACAGAAACGAGCGGTCGGGCGCGCTTCTGCGAGGATCGAAAAAAACAAAGAGGCAGGCGCAGCGCGGCCAGGGCTACCACGAAAGGCGCGCTGTTTGGCGGCGGCAGCGTTTTTTTTTTTTTTCCAAGGTCAGCGAGCGTCGGGCGAGCCAGCCTGAATTTCCCGCCCGAGCTCGCCGGCATGCTCCTCGCGGCGCGCGCGCGGCAGCAGCTGACGTCGTCCCAGTGACTACCTGTGCCGCCGCCCAGCACAGCTCGGCAACAGCGGCCTTGGTCCGACGCTGTCGGCTTCGAAAGCCGCTACCTACGAGCAGGCGCCCGCTCGGGAGGCACACACTTGGTATTCATAGGAAGCAGGCTCGGTTTTACCTCCGCAGGTCCCTAGTGCGTACGCACACTTCGACTGCTTGGCGGATGTCCTCATTTCGAGCCGTATATACGCGCCTCCCTCAGTGCTTTGTGCCTCACACTGGAAGCCGTGCCTCTTCGGGAGGTCCATTAACGTATCCTTTGTGTAGCCACTGCCTACACGTTCACACCCTCCATCTGTCCGTCCATAGCATAGAAGTTCGTTCACCCACATCAATAAATAAATAAATAAATAAATAAATAAATAAATAAATAAATCCATAATTGCGCAAGCTCACAAATGAGATGCATGCAAAAAGATTTGGACTAATATATTGCTCTGTCCGCCTAGCATCTGGTCCAATAGAAGAAGGTCATTGTAGATCAGGCACAGGCCCATTAAAGATATGCATTTCTAAGAAAGCAATGGATATTCGTTTAACAATAGCCAATACACCAAGAGATTGAACAATGATCGCGAAGTTATTTATAACGTTTGATTATGGAGATGAAAGCGTTTACAAGCAAGCTCAAAGTTGGTGGAACATTTAAGATTTATTTCAATGGGCACAGATTGCAGACTAATGTACGGAAAGACTTTGGCACTCGATCTCTGGGCAGATTATTCCCACTGGGAATATTTACGTTACCATCAGTTCTTGTCTAGTGTGCAGACGTGGGAATGTAAATATGCCACTAGGAAATGAAAAGTTGATGTAGAGTATCGTGTGTATTACTCTCTGTACAGGGCTCACTTCTTTCTCATCAACTTTACTAGGAGGCCTTCACTTCTGCAACACGTCAAAGATGGCAAAATGATATAGAACTCAACGCAGTTGCGCACAAGGGCGAGTACAGGGTAGCAGAGAGAGAGAGAGAGAGAAGTGGTTCTTTATGAAGAAGGGAAAGGTTAGCATTGCCTTCTGCAGCCCTTGCGAGAGCGCGGCTCAGCGCCAACTGGGACGGGGAGAGTGGGGGGGAAGTAAGATAGGATAGGAGAGGAAGAATCAGAATCAGAATTTTATTATTAGAAGTTGGGTTACATTACAAGTATTTAGTATGCAGAAGGAGGTCCCATAGTCAAAGAAGAAGGGCTTAGGATGGGGGGTTCCTACGTTGGGAAAGTTTTTACGTTGAAACAATCTGATACATCCACAAGAGCAGCCAATCGTGTTAGCGAACATATGTTATCAAATGCGGCCAGCCTATGTCAGTCAACACACCTACGCTTTGCTTCATAATAATGTGGCGTTATCTTGGAGTTGCATCTTACGTCAGACGATCGGCAGCGAGAGCACACGTATACGTGTCTGCAGTGCCTATACAGGATATTCAATACACGCACTATCATAGCAGAGTGTAGGTGTAGGCCAGTTGGCGATTCATGATTTCGGGAACTTACCGCAAGCAAAACACGAGAGTTGAAGAAAGGGACAGCACGAAGCGGTACTGACAACTGATGAGTTAATGAAACGAACGCCAAGTTTATATAGATCAGACAGACGTGTGCACCCGGAAAGCAACGTAAAAACCAATAAAAAACACAGAGCGACCTTAAACAGGGGTGCAATACAAATACTAAGATAAACGCTGACGGGCTACTGAGGCACCAAATACGTGTGTATCACATGGAAAGAAACAAAATTTCTTTCTGACTCCTGAGAAACTGCAACTGACGGTGGGCTAACGTAATCACCAACCTTAAAGCGTCGCATGGCCAGTGCCTCTACAATCTCTCTTTCCAGCTGCCAATTTTTTCTGCCAATAATCTCAGTCTTTGAAAACAAAGGAGAGCAGCCTAAGCAACTACGGCGATGAATAGCAAAGTTCGACCCTCCAGCAGCCCCCAGGAAACACTCATGCTCACGCAAGCGAATGTATACCGGTTTGTCCGATGTAGTATCTGCCGCACTTTAGTGGAATCTTATAGTAAATGACACGTGTTGCGCAATGCACACGCGTATTTGCGTGCTTCGTTTCACAGGAGGCAGAGCCTGTGGTTCTCCTTGCCACCATGCTGCACAACTTCGAATGTTTACAAGGTGATGGGAGGACAACATGCGACAACGTGCCATGCGACGCTTTAAGGATTGTGAATGCGTTAGCTCGCCGTCAGTTGCGGTGTCTCAGAAAGAACTTTTGCTTCTTTCCATGTGACACGCACGTGTTCGGTGCCTCAGTAGTCTGTCAGCGTATATCTTGTATTTGTATCGCAACTCTGTTTAAGGTCGCTCTGTGTTTTTTATTGGTTTTTACGTTGCTTTTCGGATGCACACGTGGGCCACATGTATATAATCTTGGCGTTCGTTTAATTAAATCATCAGTTGTCAGTACCACTTCGTGTTGTCCCCTTCTTCAAGTCCCGTGTTTTTTTGTGTTTTTTTTTTCGGTAACTTCCCCCTAAAAATATGCACTATAATGTGTTCTTGCGCTGCGTTCCCGCCGCGTCAGAGTCGTCCGTTAACTGTCGAACGCATCCTCGAACGCCAGGACACGGCTCGTGGATTCCATGAACTACAAAGTGACATTATTGTGACGCCAAGCTGAGTTGTGAGCGTAAAATTTAACCATTTAATGAATCATTCATTGAATGGGGGGCTCGTGATTCAGGTGCAGAAAATGTTGGAATTAACACCTCGTCTCAGCAAGCATTTCGGAAGATATATCGCACTTTCACTGAACGTAGATCTTCCCGCGCGCACGCTGTGCTCACTCTCTCCCTTCTTTTCTCTTTCTATTCTCCCTTTCCTTGCCCTTAGTGTAGGGTAGAAAACCAGACTCTCGTGCAGTGGGCCTACCTGCCTTTGCTCTCCTTGCTCTCTCTCCCACTCAGCATAGCCGAGTGAAGCCATAAACCAGATGGCAAGTTGACTCGGTGACCTATAGCGACGACAGAGAGACGAAGCAACAATCTCCTGAGGAGAGCTTCGCGTGAGGTACGAATAGCATAGATGTTTACAGCCATTTGCCGGATAGATCGCAACGTCTGCTCGCAAGCTTGAGGCGGGCACTCGAGTTTCTTAGAAGATAGACGTTTGATATTTAAGTGGAGACACTCGCATGCAGAACTATTGCTTCCGAGTCTGTTTACTATCTTCTCTAGAGTACCCCATCCCCATATCCTCTCGCTCTCTCTCTTTTTGTGTAAACCGAACCTACCGTCTCTAACCAGTAGTCTGGTATTCGTGTTGGCCTAACGAACGCGTCTGCTTCTGAAGGGCGACTGAATTGTAAGAGTCGCCTTTGTTATGATCGGCCGACAGGACAACAGACGCGGCTCATAGCGAATATGCCGCATTGCTTCCTGAAACCGGCCTGCCTGATGAGCTTCGTCGGTGAAAACAAATTAACAGCCTTCGTACGTGAGAGAGCTCCGGCGCTCCGTTCCCAGCGGTGGCAAGTCCTCATACCGTGGCAAGACTAGCCAGAGGGACCCTATTTAAGGCCATTAATGCCCACTGTTACTTCAGATACTTTGAATAAACTCTGGATAGAGACCCCAGGAATGAAATTATAAATATGCTGCAAATGTAGATGTAAATCCTTAGATATTGTGGCACATACCCACTATGGGGGATTGGCCAACATATATTCATTTTCTTTTCTAAATTTATGATCGCCTTCGTCGCCATTTTCTTCCTACTGCGGTGAAGGTCACCTGGTCCCGCCGAGGTTGCATCACCCTGGCGCGCTATATGTCTCGTAGCTCTGAGCCATACAGTCTGACAAAGTTTCCCTTTGCACCAAGTGTGGAGTCCGGCCTTTTTTCGGCTCGATAACTTCCTTATTTCTGTGGTCAAGAGAAAGCAGTAGTCACTCAGCACAATAGGAGGCACAGAGCTCGGGCCCGGGGGCCGAGGCTTTGCTCCTCCTCCTAGAGAACTCGGCAGGCTGTCTCCTGTCTCCCAGTTCAGAAACGCTCGCCTGATTTAATTTCCCTCTAATACTGGAGCACGCCAACTGCGAAGATTTGCTAAAATGCGGATAGAATGAGAAAAAAAACATTTAGTACTGAAAAGAAAGCCATTTAAGTATATATATATATATATATATATATATATATATATATATATATATATATATATATATATATATATATATATATATATATATAGAGAGAGAGAGAGAGAGAGAGAGAGAGAGAGAGAGGGAGGGAGGGAGGGGTACTGGGATCGGTACCCAGCACCTCCACCAGAAAGTTACGTGTGGAAAGACACAGATTAAAGAGGCTATATACAGGCTATTTACATTGGAGCCAGATCGCCAGGCCGACACTCGCTCGCGCCAAGGGCACAGACCCACTTCGTTGTCGTTCTCGCGGCGGCTCGCCCCTTGAGCATCGCTCGATGATATCGTAATATATATATACAGTGAAAGCTCGTTAATTCGAACTTCAATAATTCGAATTTATGGATAATTCGAACTGTACGATTTGGTCCGGCCAAGCTCCATAGAAGTCTATGTATAAAAAAGTCCGTTAATTCGAACGCGAGAAGGTTCCCTCACGGATAATTCGAACTACGCTCGCCTGGCACATAGCCAGAGAAACGCGCCTACTGCCTACACACAAGGCTGCATTGTTTCCGAAACGGAGAGAACGGCGAGAGAAGGCAAAATCGGAAAAAAATCTAACCGACGCAGGGTCAGCCAGAAGGCAGCGGCGGCTGCCGCCTCTCCGTTCTACGTAACCTCCGAGACTTCTTGCCCGTTGCGAATCTCAGAGGCTTTGCAAATCTTGTACAGCTGGTAATGTTGTGCGGAGATGGCACGGCAAGCTGCAAAACACAGCGAATCAAGTACGTCGCAGCTGCGCTTGCAATCAAGAGCCAACGAATCAGGGCCTTCGCCACCTTCACATGTTCAGCGTCTTTGTCTCGGCCGTCTTCATCGGTTGTGCACCTCTGTTTTCAGCTTAGGAGGTATCGGCCGTCGCGATTCATTGTGATGGTGTTAAGCCTCGGCTAACGTTCGTTTCGGTGGACATCGGTGGTGTGGCACAGTCGGATCCAGAGCTTTGACTTGAAGAGGGCGTGTGCCCGTGGCACACACTATCACTTTCTGACACTCCAGATTTCTGACATGCCCTACTGCTTCCAAATCACAGTGTACTGTTGCCCTCCTTCACTTTCGTTAGTTCGAACTTTCGTTAATTCGAACTGAAGCGGCTTCCCCTTGCGGTTCGAATTAATGAGCTTTTACTGTATATATATATATATATATATATATATATATATATATATATATATATATATCATGAGAGAGAGGAATTTTATTTAACAACAAAGAGGCAGACCTGAGGTGAATGACATTTTGCCTGGCACTCCGCTGAGAGGGTAGCACATTTGAAAAAAAATGAACAACAAAGCAGCATCCTTATACGACAGTGTACAAGAGAGGAGGCTCCCTGAGACAGAAACTCAGAAATGGGAAAATTTTAGCCACAACTAGAGAAAAATGAGCTTCTAAAATATATTTGTTAAGATGGAATGAGCAATCGTCTCACCACAAAGTGAGAACGGTTGGCGAGCGCGCAAGACTTGTTGCGTCACACCTCGGACAAAGAGGCGCTTGTAAATAAAGAGGGTCTGTTTCTCCCTTGAAAACAACAGGGCCCGCATTCGCAGAAAAGCTCTTACGCTAGCGTAGTTCTTAAGAGAAAATTTCAGCTAATCCTAATGCTCGACATACTATTAGCGAAGGTGGCAATCCACTGGCAAAGAGAACTTAGGAACGATAATCTTTGTGAATTCGGCCCCAGAGAGTTCTGTGCGAAGGTGTCCATAGTTAGATAACACTTTTTACTACCTTTATTTTCTTCCCTTCTCAGTGTTTCATAATTTTCGCTTCTTGTACAAATGCAGTTCTTCATAACTTGTTGGCGTCACTGTAGCCTTGAAAACTATGGAACGTACTCGTGAGGAGGGTTTGCCAGGTTTGGCCGCAAAAACACAAACGGACTACGTAAAAGACTACAGAGCGTTAAAAATAAGGAGCTAGAAAATAGAGGGGGGACACGCAAATGAAATACGTTGATTGAATAGATTGTAAGAAAAAAGTGTGAATAAAGTGGTGCAGAATCTAAACGCAGATGTTAACTTAAAAATGACGCCGTCAGGTTTTAAGAACGTAGTCATGGCAGCAGCGTGACCGAAGGCTCCGGATTAATTTCTTTAGAGTGCACCCAAAGCATGGCACACAAGCGTTTACAAGAGGGAATACTGGCGCTGAGATTGTTCAACTACCATGGAAATCTTTTCACCCAGCGAGGCCAGCGTAGTTAGCACCCGCCCCCCAGAGGCGCTGGGATTCAGACCGGTCAAACCGGTCAGCAGTCGATGCAAGCAAGATACGTTTAGAATATTGGCGAGGGAAAAAAAAAGTAGGAAAGAGATTGATTGGACAGGGACCGTTACATGCATAGGTAGCGGCACAAGGTAGATATGGAGGTTTGAAGGAAGAGCGGAACGATTAAAGGGGACATAATGCTAAACTGATAAGCACGTATATATTACGTGACTAGCTCAAGCAGGCTACGTGGCCATCCGTCGCCGTCCCGTTTCGAAGGGGATGCCAATGAGTCATCACCTCTTTCTAATTTCCCAGCAATTATGCTTTTCCAAACTCATGAAGGCAAAAGGTATCTGCGCACGTGCATAATCATTGAGAATTGTTCCATTTATAACGCTGCTGAAGATGACATTTGAAGTCAAAAGGACGTAGCTTAGGCAAATCCATGTACTACATCCATCATCTCCCATGCTGTCTGAACCAGTACACCTGAAGCTCCCATAGACACTACTCCCATGGTTTCCTTTAGTGATTTTTGTAGGAAACTAAATGAGTCAGATACCATTTCTAAAGGCTCGAGCCCCTTCGAGGTGTAAACGTAGTATCTTATATTCCGCCGCTGACCTATGAGACATAGCGAGTGAGCAATCATACAGGTGGTTAAACGAAACAAAGTAAACGACAGCCGCAGCTTGTTTGATTTTTGCTTTCTAGAACAGGCACAAGCGGTTGTGTAACGCGTGTTTTTGTACATGAGTGTGCGTGTTCGGCAAAAAACGTTCGGCAGCATGTTACACTCCTGGAACACATGAAGGCGAAAGGCTGCTGCACACATAGTAATGCATTAAGTTATACGATTGGAGGGGTCTCCAAAGATACAGCGAGCTGCTCTCTGAAGTAAACGTATGGCACTGTAAGTCGACCTCCTCAACGACACATGCGAGCACCTAATGAACTACTTAAAGGTTATTTCGTTCTCTCTTTCTTTCGTTTGTTCTTTCTCTCGTTTCTTCATTCATATTCAGCTATTGTCTCTTTATTTGCTTACGGGGGTATGAGCCATTCCAGATGACGATATTTTTTGCTTCACTGGACTAGACGCCGGTTTTTTCCGGGTATGACCCACTGCAACAAGCCACTTAAGGCTTTCGCTTTAAAAAAACGACACATGTACGGCATAATAGAAACACATTCACAGCACAATATTGTACTAAACAGAGTTTGGTGGGAAAACATTTGCTTTTCTTTATGGATAGAGCTATTGTGTGAGCTGAAGAAGCTCTGACGGGAGAACGAAAAGAAAGATAATCTACATGAAATGTCAGTGGGAAGAAAATCCAAGCCTCAACCTCTCATCCAAGTCATTCAAGCTCTCCAGCTAAGCTGCGATTGGCGAATTTCAATGCGAGTGTAGTACATGGATGAGCTCTTAACAGATTCTCGCCGAAAAATAGCCAGCCTATAGTCAACTTGGCGATGTCCTCGCTATCCTCCTCGGCTTCATGATACCCAATTGGGTGTGTGGCCTGTAATGCTTCTTAAAGGTAACTCGAAAGTCATTACCCAAAATATTTATCGCAGATGCAGCATAAAGTATAAATTGGAACTATGTAGCAGATTAAGCACATTACTTGTTACTGCCAGCTTTTGTGAAAATTGACACCAATTCGATCTAGCAGGCCGTTGCGTCGTCACAGACGAGAAAGGCGCCTTCGGAATATGTTTCGAATACCGCGAGTTGACATCAAAATCCAGAATGTTGTATCAACATGTCGACCTACTACTGATGTTATCATAACCTTCATCTCTGTGCTTAGTCCCATAAAAGCGGTTTCTATAAAAACGATCATGACGAGATGGTTACTCTTTCGACTTGCACGGAGATGCTACCTTCGGCATCTAACCCGTGTATTGAAGAAAATCTACATTTGCAATATACGAGTCGGTAATAAGAATCTACTAGAAGCGCAGTTACGCCTCTCAGGTGCCTTCAGGTACGAGGAGGTTGTAGACAACGCGTATAGTACATAATATATATGGAAGACTTAAAACTTCCACTGCGAGACATAGCTGCCGACGGACTCACCGGTTCGGGCAAAACTGCGATACGCTGACCAAAGGCTGCGGCACAAAAGTCACATGAATCACACATTGTCTCTTGTGTGGGCCTCGAAAAAGAGCCGCGGTTATAAACCTCGAGACATTCCTACAGGCACTCGTCTCGATCAGATAAAAAAGCAAAGAAAAATACAAGAAAAAGATAAACAAAGCCCACTTCGATGGCGCATTTCTGAACTTTCGAGGCTTCAATCCAGAACAAAGGGAACATGCGCCCCCGGCACGCCCAATTCGGGTCAAAGGACTCTCTCCCCGCGCTGCTGTTGCTGCAGCTGCTCCGCCGAGAGGCGCAGTCTCTGCGCGCAGAATCTCGCACAAGAACGACCAACACATTTCTGGTAACGCCCATTTATTGTTTCTTTCGTTCGCGTTTTCTTTTTCCGCCGAAACAACATGATAACTCAAAAGCTCGCGCGTTATGTACAAAACACAGGGGTGAAGCGGTGGTGCGTGGAACATTATGACGATGATGGTGATGATCACATCGCGCGCAGTGAATATGTACAACCGAAGTAATGGACAGGTTGTTCTCGCAGCCCGTGCTGTGTCACGGATGAGAGCACAGGAACAAAACAGAAAAACTGAATTCGTTTCAGTGAAATTGCCGAAGCCTTGTCTCCTATAGTTTTGCATCTCGCCACGACAGCAGGCAAGCGAGCTGCAACACAGTTGTTATCGGGCACAAAACGTGGTCCTCAGAAAGCAAAGCTCGTAACAGCTATACCAGTTGCTAAACCTGCCACAGATCCCGTGATTAAAAAAAGAAACTTCCATCAGCCAATTAGTCTGCCAAAATTCGAAAACGTTGCTGTAAAGTCACTTTTAGGACAGATAAATCCAAGCTAGAATGCTAAGTCGTTAAGGCTTGATTAACATCAAATACTGACATATTTTCTTGATTACTGAGCTAGAGCTGCTATAGCTTCATAAAAAGCAGTCACAATAGGAGGGTTTATTCCGAGGCGCTGTTTGGCAACTGGTATGACATCAAAACAAGCTCTGCTCAGAAAGAGCATCACAAGACACGCGTGTTGAACACGCGTTTGAAGACAGCATCGCGCCCCCTGATCGAGTTTTCCCTCTTTATAACGTATGCACCATAACAAACAGCTGCGCGGCACATTAAAAAAACAAAACAACAATCACAACAATCGCACTTATCCCGCGCACCTCGCACACGCAACATGTGCATAAAATTTCTTTTTATCACTCGGCACCACAGGCTTTTTTCAAAAGCCCACTTCGTGACAAATTTCGACGTATTCCATAGGGCGCTGAATCTGCTCGACGCTGGCCGAGCAAACGCGTGCTGCCTCAGCCTCTGATAGACCTCCTCCTCTCAAGAAAGGGTCGCGCGCGGGCAAATTACTATAACCGGTAGGGGGAAGAAAATAAATAAAACAATCACAGGTGGCTGGACCACAGCTGTCGGAAGGTCTCGAAAAATATTGCTATCCTTTCCTCTGCACACTTTTCACTTTGAACTATCTCGCTTACTTCGCTTTCGGAGATCGCGTGGCACATTGGCACAAAAATATGCGAGCGAAGTTGTGTTCTGGCAGCACAAAATATCATCGCGCTCTTCTTTAAATGCTGGCTCTTCTGTGGAAGCAAGAGCAAAACGACGGCGATTTCTCTCTCCAACAGTTTCTCTCGCGGCGCCTTCGAATGCAAAGCGACGCAGTAGGCAGTGGCCGCCTGATATGGCATATACCAGCTCACTCATTAAATGTGCGCATTACATTTGTTTACTGGATAAGCCTTCTCTGCTTTCACGATTCGTAAAGCCTAAGATTGCAGCCGATCCTCCTAAAAAAACAGACGTGCACCGAGCAAGAATATATAAGCTCCGCGTGCTCATTTAAATCTTTAAGTTAGCTTTGAGTTAAGAGGGTAATGTGACAAGGCCACCTGTACGAACTACTTACAAAACACTGCAAGAAACAGTACGTGATTGTGACACTATTTACAAGCACTAACAGGCATGACATATTTACAGTGATAAAACGGCGTCACGAATGCCGCCGCATGAAGCACATGAATATGAGAAATGGAAATGCCTATGGCAGAAACTAAATCAAGGCAGTTGGCAACAATGCACTTTCTTCCTTGAGCAAGAGCACTCACGGAGTCGAATTTTTTTTGCCGGTTTTCTATCCGTGCTCAACACACATTGAGACAGACATACAGGTATATAATAATTGTGTAAGAAAAAAAATTCCGAGCATTGAAAGAAAGACAAAGAAATTGTCACCGTCTTGTAAAACAACGTACGGTAACCATATATTTTGGTACCGTAAAAGGGTGGGAACTTCATGCTTTGCACAAAGGAAGTAATGACTAGGAAGACAACAACTCTCTTCAAGTCTTTCTTGGTCTCGTCCTAACCTCGCGCATCTAGTTTCTGCCTCTGGCAGTGGCAAGCGGTATAACTTACGAGCGGAATTGAAACAGCTGCCGAAACTTCTTAAAGCCTATGTATATGAAACTTTGTGCAAAGTCTGAAGGTCCGGACTACACTTCAAGCGAGAACGCCAGCTTAACTTGGCCGAGGCAGTAAACGTAACCTACAAAAAAAAAAGCACAAAGCTTACTTTTCCAAAAAGGAACGGTAGAAAAAATATTGTAAAAAAAAAGGCCTGTATAAGCAAAAAAAGTCACGCTTGTTCGTTCAACTTCGCGTACCCTGCATCACAAATCTGACTGCCAACAACCGTCGCCAACAGGGCAACACATACAAGAACGGTGGTCGTTTGCCATTCTCGACAATACATACACATTCTTTGCTTACGCCTTCAGGGGAAGGCATCCGCGTCCACAGACCATCGGTGGCGGAAACAAACACCCCGCTGAGATCGGACCGGGACGCGGCATCTCTCTCTGCGCGAATACCCCTCGTCCAACAACGGTTCTTCGAGGTATACAAACAACCCGGCTTGACTTTGTACACACAGTCTCTACGCGTCGTTCACACCGCGCAGGCGAGAAATGACCGTCCGTACGCGGCGCGCAGTTTGAAGAGGAAGCGAAGCAGCCAAGTCCTCGCGTACGCTGCTTCGATGTCACAGCCAGCTTAGGCGACGCTCGTCGGGGCGTTCTTCTGCGGCGTCCTCGGCGAGCTTGGCGCTATCCTGGCAATGGCCGCCGTGGTCGGCGTTCCGAAGACGGCCTGCAGTCCCGCCAGGAAGGTCGTGTGCCCCACTTGGAGGTTCTTCGCCAAAGGCTTCATCACGCTCAGCGTCACGGTGGCCTGCGCGTCAGGGAGGAGGAGGAGAAGAGGGCGGCGAGGTTAGCGAACGGTCTCTCCTCGCGGCCTTATTCAGCCGAGGGGCTTCAAAGGTAGAGGACTGCGCTGCACACACGCGGGGAATAATTCCTCACTCATTCGTTCCTGCCCTGCTGTGACCTAAATGTCGCCACAACGGCGGGGTTTACGTGACCATTCTGTAATTACGGCAAGCTTTCGGATGATTGCTCCGTATTATTTTGCACTGGGCTTTCTTTGCACGGCACACTAAACGTGAACGAAATCCTACAGCCTCACTTCATATGCTGCAGAGTTTTTGATCATTAGGTTGGTGATGTCCAAAATGCGGTCATTACAGTATCTCTTCCATCCAGTTCAGTATCATAACAAGCCAACAAACAGAGACACCGCGGAGTCTTTGGTGTCTTGATGTCTTTGCTTGTTGGCTTCTTATGATATGATTAATAATAATCGGACCCCTCGGCTAACCCCCTTTCTTCTCGTTCATCCAGTACAGTAGACAATCCTTAGCAGATGCGCTGTGACCAAAAGCTAGCTTTACAGGAGTTTTGCCAATCAGCGCACGGTCGCACTGCAGCACAGTCCGGGCCAACACTTCGCTTGCACGGAATCATTCGTTGAAAGTGGCAGGCAATGCGCTCTAGCATGCACGCACGCGTCAGTTATTAGAGGTCCATGTAGATTTTGCATACGGCCTCGCCAAAGCTAGCCGTGTCGAAATCGCTTTGCCGCAGCGGCGGGGCCGTTGCGGAGAAGCAAAACGAGTTTAGCCCGGTGACCGAGGGGACGCAGGAAGCGGGACGGCGGAGGGCGAAAACGCGGTCAGCCTCGACGACGACGCGCGCACGGCAACAGCAGAGGTGGCCTCACCTGGTCGCTCCATCCGATGCCGAACTTCCACTGCGTTGCGTAGTACTCCCCGTTCCGGGTGAGGAAGTTGAACTCCACTTCCCGGTCGAGCATGGCGTAGGCCCGCTCCAGCGTTTCGGCCGCCGACGAAGGCACCAGGCAGCGCTCCTTGGCGCGCACTTCCTTGTTGTTGACGCGCACCCCGCTATAGCCGGCGACATCGGTCAGCTTGCTCAGGTGCACGTACGCAAAGTCCGTGGGGATGTCCTCTTCGTTGCGGCCCACCACGTGCACGACGTCACCGTTGCCGACGTAGAGCGCCCAGTGAGCGTACAGCGTACGGTCGATCTCGATCAGATCGCCCGGTGCGGGGCGCAGGTCGCTAGCGGGCACGAACGAGCCCAATCCGTACCGCACCACCACCTCTGGGCTGTGCTGCTGTTGCTGGGGCATGTCGACTCGTCGCGAGGATGCTGTAGCACGCTGCTGATTACTAGTATCCAGTGCACTGCTGTGTCAGGCGATGCGCCTCTCAGCGATCGCGTCGTGTTGTCCTTTGCTTTGTTATGGAAACACAGCTGACTGAGGAAGCTTATATTGTCTGCACTGAGGGTTAGCGTTTTCCAGAGTACGGGGGGAAGCCCTACAAAATAAGGACGCGCTCTGTCGATGCTGATCCTCCAACGGTTCACTCGCAGCTGCCGAGCGCCACGCAGGAGCGCAACTCTTTATCGAGGTGTGGGGAGAGAGATGCAGCGACAGAGGGAAGAGGTAGCGGGAGTGAGCGCGCGCTGCAAGCCGCAGAGAGGTGCGTTGCATTTATATTTTGCTTTTTTAGCAGCGCTCGTGACAAGCAAGCGTGGCGATGCTAGCGCCGCTTTGCGAGTGCGCTACAAACCTCTCAACTTCTACGTCAGCGTACGTCATTTTAGCCTCCGTGATTGTAACTGCAGCGTAAACCGTAATCTTGAAGGCTTTGACATCATGAACATCAATAAATGTTGCTAGTAATGCACGAAAATCAACATGCTTGCAAATTGACTTCAAAATTAAATTGTCAGATTGTTTTTGTAAAGTATCGTTAGTCATTTGATAAATTTTATAATCGTATCTTTTTTTTCTTTGAATGGACAGGCTGACTACGCTTGGCTACATCTACATCGTCATTAAGCCCTTCCAGTAGCCATTTGAAAATTGTTGCGTGCCTCCTCGCCGGGTATTTGTGGTGAAGTTGGTGCCTTCTTTTATATTTTACTCTTAAGTGGGGCCGCGTATGCGTTGCTTTAGTTTTTAGAAAGTACTGGAAATATGCCTCTAACCTGCAATGCATAGATCAGGTCGTCGCTTAGCGGCCCATGTGCTATGCCTGTGCGACACATTGTGTCCTCGACCAAGTGAGAACGAAAAGAAAATGGCTCCGGCAAAAGACTTACGGACGAGTCACTCAGCAATGAACACCGCTCCACTTCTTACGATTGTGATTACACAATAGCGTACATATTAAATTTAGGTATTGCATTTGCAAGGTGGAGCTTGCCTTCTGCTCATTCGTTTTAAATTCGAGACTTGTAGGCGCAGTAGATGTGTGTTTTGCGAACGGGCTGTTACGTTCCGTGTTGCGATGCCAGCCTCGCCTCGAGGCAGCTGTGTCAGAATGGCAGTATAACTTTTCATCTCCTATCCCAGAGCATGGGAGACAGCGACGACGAGTACGACAGGCGGCGTGGGAGGGACAAGTTCCGAAGGGAACGGAGCGACTACCAGGAACGACGGGATGATCGCAGCCGTGGACGGGACGATTGGCCAGAACGGTAAGCTCAGGCGTTGTCGCCTGCGTTTTTCAGTATTTTTAAACGCGTTTATGAAATTTATGTGTGGCATTCAAAAAATCCCTGGGCTTGTCCACCGCACCAGGGATTTTCAACTCGGCCGTACACCGTTACGCAAGGCGCGCGGAATGAGCCGAAGTAGCCCATCGAGCGTGTGTGTGTGAGCCCATCAAGTGCTACCGGGGAAAAAAGAAAGGCAAAAAAGGGCCAACATGAATAGCGCTGTCAAAGATGCAGAACTGTCCAATGTTATTTTCCTTTGTTGGAACGTTCTCTAAAAGAAAATTCCGCGGCAGCGTAGATGCCCCTCTTCGTTGACATAAGCAAGTCTATCCACTCTTGTCATTTACAAACGGTTGCTATATTTCTCCAATGCTTTCGATAGCCACGCCTCTGCCGTAATTGATTGGAAGATAGCTTTAAATGGTATTCATCTTGTAATACACCGAGTGAAACTGAATACGGCGAACACTGAAGGAGAAACTGCACATAATGAGGTTTGGTGTGTCCTTCGTTGTTAGTAGTCGTACTCAGTTTCACACAGCGCATTACAAGATGAATGAACACAAGTTGTTATAGTGGCTAAATACCAGCAAGCCAAGTTTCCCACTTTAGTCGGCTCTTGTTTGTCCACATGCACAGTGTCCATTTAGAGAAATGAAAATAGCAGCTAATGGTAATGCTTTTGTTATATTAGCTGCCTGGCTGTTATGTGGTGCCAATCCACTTGCATCTACCTCTCCCAGCAGTCAGTAAATGGTTACAGTGCAATTTTTCTTTCTCTGCAAGACTGTCTTGCTTCATATAATTTTCTTTCCTCTAACTAAACAATTAATGTTGCTACATATGAAGTCAAACTTTTTGTATAGTGCAATATCATTATGGGACAGCTACTGGTTGGGCAAGCACATATTCCTGCATTAATGGTTTGTGATGATACAATTTGCTGCATTTTTACGAAAGGCACTGTTTACAAGTGCCACATTGTGGGTGAGCACTGGAGTCTATCCTGGAAGCTGCTGGTTTGGGACTGAATAAGTGTGCACACAGCAAACTTGTTATAACAGAGTGGTTGGGTCAGAAAATGGGCTTTATTATGAGTTGTATTTCCTTAAGTGCAGAAAGGCCCTAAAGCAGCTGGTCTTATAAAATGCACATTGAAACAAAACTTTGCACAATGGTGACAAGAGGACTGCATATTATTGCACACCGATGAGAGGCACCTTTTCTTCCAGTTGCCTGCAGTGCAGTCTGTATTCTATAATTTATGCATCCCACGAGCCTCTACATGTGGATTTCTATCTTTGCTTTTTGTAATAAAGTAGAGTACAGCAATAACCTCGCACGGAATAATTGTAATAATTTGTGAAGCTTCAAGTGCTCTATGGAACAAAAGGTGCAGCACACAGTTGTGCAAGCACAAAAGGGCATTTATTGCTCCTTTCTATATGACAACGCCAGCAAGCTGAAATACATTAAGGAATAGAACACACTGAGGAATCGATTATGTTCAACTCACCATACAAGGGTATCGTGTGGGTAATGCTCACCCAGTGCGGACACTGTCACTCATGTCACTTGCTGGTGCAGTCCCGCAAACGTAAGCTCATCTGAGCTGTTGTATTCGCCAATGCTGATGCCGTGCTTTGACGCTGCACTGGAAGCCTGTTGTGGATTAATCCCACAAAGAGCACCGACAAACACTTGCCCAGTCCACATGCACCGATTTTCCCTAGCCATAAAGAAGGACCCGCAGTGGTTGCTTAGCAGCTTTGGCATCGTGCTGCTTAGCAGAAGGTCACGGGATCAAACTTGGCTGCTGCGGCTGTATTTCGATAGGGGTGGAATGCAATAACGCCAGTGTATTGGGAGGCACATGAACCCCAGGGGTTCGAAATTAATTCAGAGCCCCCACTACGGAATGCCTCATATATTCTGCTGTTATCGTGTATATCGTGGTTTTGGCATGTAAAACTGCAGAATGAATTTTTTTTAAGAAAGGAAGAAGCAAGTTCCTTCCAGACCTGAGTTATCTTCGTGGTCAGGTAGCACTCGCATAGAATACTCACGGCACCTCCCTTTATAGCGGGAAACTAGGACCCATACTCCACACCATCATGTATGTCATGTAGAGAAGTCAAGCATCGACAAGATTCAAGAGTCATGTGGAAAAGACAAACATTAAAGAATGCGAGAGTTGAGCTTTCACACAAATTCCACCCCAATTCTTTTCTTTTTCCCGTTTTATCAGTAGTCTGGGCAGGACTTTGCCTACATTGTCATTGGCACTGGCTGGTTCTTAGTGAATGATAACATAAATGCGACTGAATGGAAACAATCTAATACCCCTGATACACGGGCACTCTAAAGTCCTTTAGGTAAGGAGACATCGACCGGAAAGGCGTTCAAGTGCAGTGACACACGATAAAGGAGTTTCTCTCTGAAGGCAAAGTTCCTTTGCGGGAAAGGAGATCGCGCATGTACTTTTCGAGCGAAAAAGGAGTTACTCTCGCACACAGTGTGCACAACTCGTCAATAGAAGAAAACCTGCAGCACAACTACGGTGTCCCATAAGAATTTTTTTTACCTTGCGAAAATGTTTTAATTTTTTGCAGTAATGCGATTTGTCGTACAGTGAAGATTTACTCTAGCTATACTCTCAATTGCTTGCATCACGTCACTAGTGCCGCCATGTTGAATTCCGGCAGTGTCATTTGCTGCGTCGTCTTTGGTGTGTTAGCATCGTGAAACCATCGTTCGATGCGCACGTAGGCCCACCTTCTGCGATTGGTGGCTCGAGGGCACAGTGCTGAAGCAGTCAACATGGAGCTGTTCATGATGAGTCGTCGTTTGTTGTTTTCCACTTTCGCCTTGGCTGCGTTTATCTCATCTTCAAGAGATCAGAGAGCGACAAGCGTCAGAGCAACCTCATCACTTACTTCTTCGCTAGCGTTTCGCTGAACCATGATGCAAATGTGCTGTTCTGTCACGCGATCACAATTGTGTGAATAACACATTCAATAAAACTCATTATGCCTGCACGCACGAAGAAAGGGACAAGAAGACGTGAAAAAGGATGACAGAAACATGGCCAGCACCAGAATAAATACAGTATGTAAAGCTATTTTAGTACACTGTAGCATAGCAAAACACAGACTATACATAGTTGCTAGACCAATTTAAATTGCTGCTAAGAGCGTAAAAATGCAAATAAAATACACTAGTATGCGCATTATAAGCCATCAACAACGAAAAAAAAAAGTTTTTGGGTTCTACAGTAGCTAAATGCAATCTAAATACGCAGCTTTTTAAAAATGTTTGCTCTCTTGCTGCTTTAACAATCAGCTCTTTTTTTTCTTGCCACGTTCATCTGAGGAACCATCTAAGGAAGTTAGTGCGGTGCCGTGTGTCATCGGTGCAACTCCTTTCTGGAAAGGGTCCTTCAGAGTAACGAAAGGGGTTTACTGCAAAGGACTTCAGTTTTGCCCCTGTGTCAGGGGTATTAAATGCTTGCACTTCAGTCAGCACCTTTAAATACTTTGAATGAAGCGATAACTTGAATAAAGTTATTTTATTACTATAATTGTCTACTGCATTTTCGTGCCTTGTGTTCTGTAAGTGCTTTTGTTTATGTGTGGGAACAGTTTTTGTATAGCACACAGGTGTGTGATATTGAAAGTGAAAATCAACAGCGGGGTCATGTCTTGCAGCCGCCGTGATTATCGAGACTATGATGTACGGAGAAGTCGAAGTGACCGGTATAGTCCAGCAAGGCACGATATGAGCCCTCCTGTGAAGCGGATGCGTCGAGACTGGTGAGCCTGTCAGCTAATGAGCACACATTTTGCCTGCATTACTGATGAGCACATTATGCAGCTGCATGGGTGTTTTGGACTGGAAAACTGCTGTCTACATACTTTCCTAATGCCTTGCCTTAGTCTATTGCATAAAAAATAATTTCGTGTACTTTATCATGTTTGCAGTACTTTGTTTCATTTTTGTTAAATGTCGGGAAAAGTATGTTTGCCTTCCTTTTTTTGCTCAGCTGCTGTTGGTTGCCTAATGCTGGCATTGTGCATGCAGAGAGGCATGTAATTGGTGTTGGTGTGAATGGTGCTGGCATGGATCATTAACCTATAGCTTGAATTTTAGTTAAGCATGCTTCAAGCAGGAAGTAGTGATGCTGAATTGAGGAGTGCAGACCTACACATTGTGGGCCAGCTTCGATGGTTATGCAGCACAAGCACTTTTCAAATGCGAGTATGGCTTGTAAATGTTTGTAAATTATTTTCGCAGCCATGGTCTCATGTGCTGCGAAGATAAATGAGATATAAAACAGTTCTCTCGCACCAGCAGGAGTGCAAGCTTTCCAGCATAGGCTTCACATACTGGTTATAAGCGCATTCTCTGAATGGCTCAGGGGTCGCATTCTGGAGCACTCCTTTCCCTGCTTTTCATTTTGTGTGACTCGGTATCCAACGTAAAGCCTCACTGCAATGGAGTGAATCCACTAAGTCACCACATCTGCGCTGTCACATTTCTCTCAATTATCGAGCATGGCTCCAGTTTTATTGAAAATACAAAGTGGTGACTTGTTTACCTGCAGGAGTACCGACCACCACCAGTTCAGGCTAAGCGAACCGGAGAGACACGTCAGTGGTTTTTTTGCATATTCGAGCATACCGCTGAGCCCGTTTACGCTCAACGTCCAAAGGGTACTGAGCTCGCGCCACAAGAAACACAGTATTACCCGTGTTGACAAAGGCAAGTTTAGTTGCCTCCGACAGCACCAAACACTGCAAATGCCGGGTCCTAGGTGGCACAGGAAGCAGAGGCTTCTTTACAAAGGTAGAACGTTGAATGGGCATCACTAGCACATCAGCATTGGAGAAACGCTTCCCACACTGCGCCGGGGAGGGACAAAGGCTCCACACGACCATGCCACAAATTCTCACGATGATGAAAGTGCCTGGTTGTAAGAGTGTGGGGCAGTCTCCATCAGCATAAACCTCAATTGCATGTGGCTTGTGCTGGTACGGCCATGCACAATCCGTAGGTACTGTTCTTCAGCTTAACATTCTGAAAGGAGCAACACAACGTAGACGCTAGCCTAGGTGCAAGGCATCAAGACAAGCTCAAGTTTGAGTAATACCTATGGCGGCTGGTGGTATAGAGAAGAAGTATGTATGTACCTTGTGCTGTCCTGGAGATGCCTCCTCTGCGCTTGCTTTTCGCCAGTTGTGCCATGCATGGCTGGGTGTGCCTTCCAACAACAGGCCAGTATAAACTACAAACTAGGCCTTTCGTAGTTAAACGACAGATGAGTGACAGCTTGGCTGTTGCTCCATCTAGCTACAGGTAAAAAAGGAGAGGGGCATAAACAGCAGAATATGTGAATGCCTGCACGACAGTCCCCACAGATTTCAACTTCAATACTGACATTATGGCATAACTTTACTGTAGCATCACTTTGGTGGTTGAGACTACTATGGGAGTGTTCACAATTTGCAGAACAGTGGCCATTTGATCACTTCAAAAGCTCTCTAAAGAGCGTTCTACACTTTCACTCTTGTCGTCCCTGCCGTAGCAGCTCGGTGGCTATGGCATTGTGCTGCTGAGTTTGAGGTCGCGAGTTCGATCCTAGCCGTGGTGGCTGCTTCTTGATCAGGGTAGAATGAGAAAATGCTTGTGTACTTCGATTTAGATGCATGCTATAGAACTTCAGGGAGTCAAAATTAATCCAGAGTCCCTCCAGTATGATGTGCCTCATAATTATATCGGCGTTTTGACATGTAAAACCTCAAAATTTATATCTCTGTGGCTGTGGCATTCTGCCACTTAGCATGAGGTCGGAGGCCCAATGCTTCCCTGCAGAAGTCGCATTCTGATGGGGGTGGAATGCAAAAACACTTGTGTCCCTAGCATTGGGTACACAGTATCAAGAACCATAAGTGGTCAAAATAAATGTGAAGTCCTTCACTACGGTATCTCTCATAGCCCCCATGTGGCTTTAGGACGTTAAAATCAATTGGTAAAACAATCCATGAAAACCTTGTCACTGTGGTGAAACTGTGGGATATGAAAACAGCACTGGTGGAAAGTATTTCCATGTCCAAAATCCATCCAAACTACACTCCAGCTTGTTTTTTGGTAAAACAGGACATTCCGAATGGGGGATCCTCGAGAATGATTGTCCCAGAATGCAGCTTCATTCCTGCACTATACATTTTGTTCTTTTCATTGTAGCTGCCTAGGTTCTCCTGGTGACTTTATATGTGATGAGCAACCGACTTGAGACATAAACATTATTGCCCGTAACATTCAGTGTGCTTGCACTACCTTGGCATTGGGTTGACACGAAGCATGCATGTCACAGGGACTTGCACATAGTTTGGTGCAGTCCTGAGACTTGCTTCTGCCTGCCCGTTTTTGTAGGGATGACCGAGGTGGTTACGGTGGCTTTGACGGTGGCGGCTTTCCGGTGGGCGGCCACCACCCGGGCGCAGGTGGTCCCTGGGGTGGCCCCCCGCAGGACATGGGTGGCATGGTGCACATGGGTGGGCAGCACGGTGGCTACGGACACAGCATGGGCCAAGCTGGGGGTCCACAAAGGTAACCCAAGTCACCTACACACCAACTCTTGAGGGGAAGCTTTACCTCAAGGGTTCACAGCTAAATTTACTGCATGGGAAGGGAGAAGCTGTTCTGCTTGGCATCCACTGAACCTATTATGATGAGGTTTGTTGCATCTATTAAAGGAAGCAAGCGCTTTGGGCAGATTCTTGATTCATGCTGTCAATCTTCTTTACAAAATACTTATTATTATTATTATCATAATCTTTTTCAGCCTCAAATGGTGCCGTAAGACTAAAAAAGAAATAAACCATCATGATTACAACTCTAGCATGTCAATAAATAAACTCACATTTGTGTAAATTGCAAGTATTAGGCCATATAAAGTGGGCGATATTGCCACTAATTTATGAATAGGACTTTTACAGAATTCACCTCATTAGCAATGTAACAACGGCATCATCATACTTCACATTTGTCCAGTCTAGGCAATCTAACAGTTGGCTTTGAGCTAATGCTTTCTCTTGAGTGTATATACTAGGGTTCATGTGCAGCAGGGTGTTCTACCTACTGGGAAAACCTGGAATTGTCAGGGAATTTCAACCCGTCTGAAAAACTCTAGGAATTGTCATGGAATTGATGAAAAACCTAGCCAGGTCATTGAAACTGACAGAGGGAAGTCTGTGCAAAGGTAGACGGAAACAATCCTAACCCTAGATCGAAGCTGGTAAAGTCGCCCCCTTGGCTTCAGCCACAGTGAACAGCGGACTAAAAGCTTATGAAAACAGCTAGGCACAACTATTATTTCTAAGCATCATACAGCAAATGCAAAAATAACGCTATGCAACTCATGCTGGTAAAGCATTTGCATGTCTTAGCCTGGCTCGAAAGCATTCTGGTTAGGCCAATATTTGCGCATTCATATAAAATAATATATGAGAGACCAGACTAACACTGTTATGACACTCACGGACACAAGCGCCTTCCTCCAGTCTGGAAAAATAAAAAATAAAAACCTGCTTTCCTTTTTTCGTGCCTACGGGACCTAACCATAGTATAGCTTTGAACTGCCTACTAAAAAAGAAAAGAAAGATATAGCCAAGCCAGCAAACCAGGTTCAATCCGATCCAACCCGCCCTGGGTGGCTGCCATATTGCCATTCTTCTGTCAACCTGGCATGTAGTATGTGAGCTGCGATGACGCCTGCAGAGAAGTGCTCATTTAACCTTGATTGAATGAACCCAAACGTTTTGGTGTACTCGTCGTGTATTATGGCAGTGCTGGACGACACCAGTAGGGCTGAATGCTAGGTACAGTCGCCGACCGTTTATTCGGACCTCACGGGGACTGCGGAAATGTCCGAAAAAACAGGTGTCGGAAAAAGCAGATTAAGGGGGAAAAAATGAAATCCTTTATTTCCATGCACTTATTCGGGCTTGGCAGTAGGCTTGAAGAAATCGTGAAGGCGCCGTTGCACGCTGTTCCGTTTACGTGCAATCAGATATGCCTGAATCTTGGAGAGGGTCGTACGGTCACTATAGGCGGCTGAAAGCACAGTCACTGCTTGTGCACGCTCCGCATGCGACGGCAGCGTAGCGCGTGGTGTGTCATCGTCCGGCAGTGCAGCAGAAACCTGACGAATGATCTCGCCGTCGTCGAGTTCTGCGCATGTCAGTACAGCAGTGTCAGCACCTGTGAAACTGTCGAATGAGACGGTGTCCGGAATCGCAATGCAACCACTGCGCAGGTCTCGGCAGAACATTTTCCGCGTCAGTAGGGAGCACATCGGAAGACGACAAATCTTAGGCCTCCTGGCACCCGCTTGCTGGCATTCCCCAGCGCAGTCTGCGCGGGCACTGTCGGCGCCATTAGACACTTGACGCGATGTTTCCGTACGCAAGTTATCACTTGACGCGATGTTTCCAGACTGTCGCTTCCATTGGAGAGAACAAATTAATGCTGTCTGTAAGAAACTAGCTTCCAGCTGTTATATCCTGGCTCGTACCCGGCAATATTTTCCTCATGCTTCGTTTCATTGCTATACCTGGGTTATTGTTGTGAAATATGTGGCTTTACATATAAAGCTTACTGCAGTTGCAAAAGTGTGCCCTCAGAATAACAACATATTCCTTTGTTCATCGCTCTTGTAGCATTCAGCTTAATGATCATCATGTACTTTCATTTACGGCTTTAAGAGATTATAAGATTGTTTGTTTAGTTCACAAAATACTCAACACAAGCTTCTCTTTTCTCAACACCATATTTAACTTCCCATGGGCAAACACCGGGCAAGAAGTAACTTTAAAGGGACCCGAAACGATGTTGACGAATTTGTACAAACCTACTGAGTCATTAAAGTAAATCCTTCTTATCATGAATGAACATATCTAAGTGCTCCGAGTAAAGTGTGTAATTATAAGTTTTTAAAATGTACATCGCTGCTGATCACAGCTTACTGCTCGGCTGAATATTCAGCCGCTCCTAACCATTTGATGCAAATTGCCCTAATGACGCGAGTAAGGCAAGCTATCCGATTGGCTGCCCAGGGTGCATCATCAATAATTTTTCTAACTTGTTTGTAATATTTGGAATCATAGTTAATTTGTTTCTATAAAATGAAACCAACAGAAAGAGAATGCACGACAACAATTTCTCACTACGCTTAAGAACTTCCTGCACACAGAAGGCATCGTCTTCTTGTGTTACAATGTGCTCCATTTGGTGAAAGCTCCGCGATCAGTGTCGGTCTTGGTCTTTTTGCGAGCACCATGATTCACCTTTGTTGTGTTGTGGGCTGCAAGCGTAGCGACTTGGAATACGTCAAGCTGCAACATTGCGTCCCTCTGCAAGGCAGCAGATGAGCGGAGTGGCTGCAGTGCATCAGATGGTTGCTATCTGATCCAGGATTTGCGCGTTTGCGGCTATCACTTTGCACCGTAGGATCACAACCACAATAGCATTTCACGAGTCTGGTATTCAGGTATACGCAAGCACAAGGGGACAGGGCCTGGCTCTTTGACCATGCCGTTTCACGGGATGAGCAGCAACGTACGTATATGCTAAAGTTCCTTCATCAGCTTGAGTTTATGCCTCCACCCATCCGTTGAAATGGCCAGCTCACCTGTGGTTACGAGAATACCGGACTTGTGCGGCACTGCGACAGAATGCTCGCAATGCATAGCTTCGATAGCTCTCACTTGGGTTCGACTGCCAAGCAGCTGGTGGAGAGGTTGAAGAGGCTTCACGCTTGGCTCCTAGAGAACCGGAAGTAGACGACACAACGAGCCGTCATGACGCAGAACCAGTGAAGGCGGAGCTTAGCCCCGATCACTTGGTGAACGAGTTCAGGAGAACATGCGTGGCTGTGGAGAAGGGTAACTTGTAATTTTCTGTAGCTCTCTTAATATGAGACGCTTCACATAAATTGTGGTGCGAATGTTTAACTTTAGCTGCACCCTACGCGTCTGCAAAATTTCTCCGAACCGTATCGGAGGCTCTTAAATCTTCCTTATTGTTGCAATGTCTGTGGTGAAAGATTAGAGTCCTTTAGAGCTATAACTTGGGACACTGTGCCTGTGGAAAAAAAAAAGTAAAGAGAACCTTTGACCTTGCATGTAAATGTTTCTTCTTGTCTAGTGAAATGTAATAACTTTTGGCTAGTAAATTATAACTCGTTCACGTAAAATTTTTTTTTTACTCGAGCAAGTATGTAACTGGTTGACCTATATAGTCGAATCTCGTTAATTCGACACGCTTAAATTGAACTTTCGGTTTATTCGAACTTTCGGTTTATTCGAACTGATGCTGTGTTCCCGTCAAAGTTACGTGTATCCCAACGGTCAAAAACGCCCGGTAATTCGAACACGCAAGCATTTGCGATGGTTAATTCAAACATACTATGCTCTGAGAATGCCTTCAGCAGCCTGCCAAATCAAGCGGCAGCGCCTCTGACCAACATTCCTCTGACCCTGGCGTAGAGGAAGAGCTTAGGAGAGACCGCTCAACGCCGTGTGCAAAAGAAAAACAAAGAAACTGGCAGAAATTTGTGCGCAGGCGCGCATCACGGATTACTTTTGTTAGTGACGGGTGTCCTGTACAGATGACGACTGGTTTTCCGGACCCCCGATTGTTCGGACATGCCTGATAATTCGGACGCCTTCGCGGCACTGGCATGCATAGAGTCAAAGTATATAAGAACGTCTGAAATTACGTCTGAACGTCCGATTTTCCGGACTTGCCATGACCGCAGGTATGAAACGGCATTAATTGAAGCCACCACCACCGCCATTCTGATTATTCTGCCGCCTCGAGCCGGCGCTCTCGCATGCAGATGCACTGCAGCCGTAGCCACGTGGTACCACGGTAACGCCAGGCCTAGCTACTTCGGTGTTCACTATCAACCTTCTTGTTGTTCATTGCCGTGATTTTGCATTGAAACAATTCGCCGCTGTTAGCAATGGCGTCGACTCCGCCTTTTTAATCCTCGCCAAAGTCTTGGGAGCGCGGAAAGCATAACACGTTGCACAATGCCGGTTCCTGAAAGTCAGCTTCGCCCCAACACAGAAGTGCTGCTCGATGAAGCATACCAAACGTTGGAAGGGGCAATATTCACGGGACATGTTATGTTTCCTTTAATTATGCACACATGCACCTGCCGTTTTCTATCACAGTACGAGCACCGATGCGCCTAATAACTATAATTTGTAAATACATGGGAATAAATCTGGAACTTCCCGGTTATGTGTTAGCTCAGTGCACATGTTACACTGCAGGTAAGACCACTATTCAGTTAGCTTCCCTTAATCCGAACATTTTTTAATTCGAACAAATTTTCGGTCCTCTTTGAGTTCGAATTATCGAGATTCGACTGTATATCTATTTTCTGTATTGGCCCAGGTACTAGCAACATTGATATTGAGGTCTCATCTCCATTTCATGAACTCTGATGCAACAAATTTTAGGATATAACAAAATAATAAAATTTAGTTGATCATGCTTTATTTGAATGAAGTATTTTTCTGCTGAAACGAAATCGATAATGCGAGATCCATCACTGTATCGGTTATAGCAAAGCTAAGTTTTATTTGCAAGTGCCTCAATATGTATACAGTCAAACCTCGATATATCGAACACGGATATATCGAATTATTGCGTATATCGAACAATTTCTATATCACATGGAAAATCGCATGCATTTTGAATTCTTTATTTCGAACGGGGCCGGATGTAAAATGGATATATCAAACTCCGCCCCCCCACACCAAGTGCGCTCTGTTGACAGGAGGCGAGCTTTCCTGCAACACTCTCGAAGTTAGCGGTGGCGTGATGGGCGTTCCAGACTGCTGCGTACGACAGCTGCCCACATCGGTTGCGCCGAGGGCGCCATTTGAACGTAGCGGCGTACACACGCGGCGGCTTGGAGCCAGCACGGCCGCCTCGATCACGCGCGCCCGGCGATGCTTGCCCCCGCCTTGCGCGCGTGATCGAGGCGGCCGTGGAGCCCCCTAGTGGAGATCAGTGGTGGAGCCAGTTGGAGCGCTTTGTCGGTGCAGAGCCACACATCATGTGCATTGAGGACTTCGTTGGCGGTGACGACAGCACCGGAACAGTGGCGGAGTTAACAGACGTGGAGATTGCAGCAGAAGTGACTGCTGAGCGGCCAAACGAAGACGCTGCCGAGGCTGATCCAGCAAGCGCTGATGTTGCACCGCTCCCGACTGCAACTGAGGCTGTAGCTGCTTTGGCCGTTGTACGCCGCTACTGCGGTGCAATAGAAGGCACTGGACTGTCTCTTGTGGACCGTTTGGACTATGTGGAGGACGCCGTGGTCAAGCACGCGGTTGCCAATATTAAGCAGGCTACGCTGCTTCAGTACTTTCAGCGAACTAAATAAATACTTCGTTTGAAGCTTCATGTGAGTATCTATTGCGCCACGATTGGTTCATTGATTGATTTGCGCTAGTTTTTGACGCGTTTCCTACGTGATTTTAAATATCGAATTCTGGCTATATCGAACTATTTTGCGATCACCGCGCTGTTCGATATATCGAGGTTCGACTGTATTTTGATTGCAAGAAATGTCTGATAGTCACTAACTGATATTCAAAAAGCCTGATTTTTCGGATCTGCACAGTTCATGTAGTGCTGCCACCTACCCCTATCATGAATATATAATGGCAATAACTGAAATTTCAGATGCCGCATGGTGTTTAGGGCATGAACCGTGCTTGCGATGCCAAATGTGGCAGCCACAAACAAAGTTGCCACCATGTTGATTGGCATGAAACCGCAAGCTTGGTTGCCGACTCCTGACAAAGTGGGACTGGTTACGCCTGATGGCCTAAGTAGTGCAGCTGGTGTAGTGGCTGATGGCAAGTCGTGGGAATCTCACTGCCTATATGTTCACACTCGTAGACCTTATCGGTGATTAAGGGTGAGATCAGACACATAGGCTATAGACTGACAGCCATAATAGCGAAGTACAGATTCATTTGCAGTCTCTTCCATGTCTGGAAAGTCTGCCGGCGGCATGGTAACTTATATGTTCGTACTCGACCTTTTCGGTGATGAGTGTGATATCAGACGTACAATCTATAAACTGACGACCATAGTTGCAGTTAGGTGGGCGGATGAGATTAAGAAGTTTGCAGGGGCAACATGGTGACAATTAGTACATGATCGGGGTAGTTGGAGAAGTGTGGGAGCGGCCTTTGCCTTGCAGTGGGCATAACCAGGCTGATGATAATGATGATAGTTGCAGAGTACAGAACCATGTGCTGTCCACCGTGTCTGAAAAGTCCGTTTGCTGTGTGCATGTTTTGGCCAGTGGCTTGGCGTGGTTGGACCACAGTTGGTAAACCAGTATGCTGATGCAACGCATTAACCTTGATCTCACGGCTGTATGTTCATGGTGGCACAAAGAGCGCGTATGTAATTTATTGTTCCCGTGCATCGTATTGACACAGCAAAGTGTCCACGGGTCATCAAAATTTTCAAGGAGACCCACTACTGGCCCTTAGAGGCACCCCACTTGCATAGACCTAATCACAATTCCTTTCTTTTTCTGCCAATATCTGCATGTATGCTTGTAAGAAATATCGGATAAAACAGAGTTGCAATAGATTGTAAAACTGTGATCTTCATGGTAAAAGTAATGCAAAAATAGTGCAAAAATAATGGCTACACAAATTGTAGAAATGCACAGGACAGGCCCTGGACTAAGAACTGACTGGTTTATTACACACAGTAAGGAATAAATACAAATTCTGCTTGAAGTAAGTCTTTCTACCATAAGGTGGAGCAAGCACAACTTTTGGGAACGATTAGCTCATGTAAAGAACGCCGGCTTCCCGATTTCAGCTTTGTTGTGATTATTTTAATCTGCTCAAATCATCAAAGCTGTCCACATCTCGACTTGGCCCATTCACAAGGCCCACGAATTGGCCGAAGAAATTAGCAGTAATCCTATACGTTCACGGGTTTTCACATCTGCTTAAGATTACCAAGGTTGTTTTCTTCTTGAGGTGTGACTTCACAGCAGCTCACACTGCACTGCTGTGATGCCCAATTTCAAGGCAAGGTTCTCTGCCATCAAAGGGGCCCTGAACCACCACTCAGGCTTGGTGGAAAAAAAAACACAGCCAGCAGATAGGATATGTTACTGTGAACATCTCAGCCAAACTTCACAGTTGTGTATGGTGCGTGGATCTCGCAAGCAGATTGTGAGGTCAGCTTTCTTAAATGCTTTCTTTTCAACAGAGGCCTGCTCCTCATTCTTTTCTAGACACATTGTTCATAATGTAGCAGATTCCCATATGCGGCTGCTATTGGCCAACAGCTGACATCAATCAAGAAGGGTGTTTGAATCAATGCACTTCTTCCTATAGTTAATGTGTATAGTTATTGACGCAGTTTAATAAGCAGGCTGAAGTAAGTGAAAATCTGCTTTTGAATTTTGATAATAATTACGTACTTCCAAAAGAAGCCGACTATCATCTGCTTACGCTCGGCCATGGCCACCCACGCAGGAATTAACTTCGTTGGGTCCCACTAATTTAAACTAGTTTTGAACACTCAACTAGCCTTGAGTCATGCGAAACTTAAGATTAGACCACATGCATGCTGGCCAGTGCGTGCTCACTCTTGGCCTCCTGGCTACTCCTGGTTAAACGCCTTGGTAGACTTCGTTTCGTAATGAGCTTCAAAAATGCATAAATTGAAATCGGCTACTGTCTGTTGGACATGCTGGTGCAAAACAGATCTATTTCGCATCACGTAGCACAGCCAGACAGGAGCACATGAGCGCGAGTGTGCATTCTAGCCTGTCTTGCACAAAGCACACGCTATAGTTGCATGTAGCTGTGGTCTGCTACGTAGTGTAGAATCCATGGCCGCCATGGGTTGCCGGGACTAATCCACTGGCTGAGCACACTGCGGCTCACTGAGGATAACTATATTTGACATGTAGGCTGCATAATTGGAAATAGGGCATCATTGTGAACATCCAAAAGCAAATTTGAACTGCGCTTCACGGTGACGTTCAGCAGGTGGAGTGTTGTGGGCACACCCCACTCCGCCATAGCCTTGGTGATTGAAATCATTGAAGGGGAGCTGCAGCACCATGAATTTTGATTGCCAATAATTCCACTTCTGCAGAACGCATTGAAGAACTTCTTGCGGCAGGCTATTTCTGAAACAGTCCAATTTAACTTCAAATGCATTTCTCGATTTCGATAAGCACTGGTTCAGGGCCCCTTAATATGTTTCGTTATTTCCTGGGGAACAACACCCCACCCTCTCCCCACCCCTATGTTCTGATGCTTCCTTCTCCCCTTCCTCATGTTTCACCATTCTCCTCCTCTTTATGAGTTACCAATTTGGGATCAGTAGCTCGCGAATAGTGCACGTGGCACCGGCAAACTCTATTCCTGCAGCTCGTCCTCGATCTGCGCGCAGTGCTTCGTGATACAGTGGAGAGCCAGATGGCCATTGGAAATTTCGGCTTGGACGTGTTTGCTCCATTGCCTTGCTGATGCCAGTGCAGCTTTCTCTGTGCTGTCATCCTCTGTCATGTGAATGTTGGCTGCGAAGTGATCTGATTCGCATCATGTGTCATGTGACTGATTTGTCTGTGATCACGTCCATCGTGTGAATCCAGCCTTATCAGCATTGCCGAAATGAGAGAGGTGGATGGGGGTGGAGGCGAACAAGAGCCACTGGCCGAAGATGAGACGTGGACGAGTCAAGCATCTGCGAATGGAAACTGTTTTTGCAAAGATATGAGTGTTGTCGTGTGCAGTTATTTCCGCAAATTTTATTTTTCCTTCTGGGTTGTTGTAATTGCGGGTGCGGGATATGTGCAGTGGCGGGCTATATGTGGAAAAACACAGTAAGCATGCAGTACTGATGTTGTACAAGGTTATTTTTGTCCATGCGATTTGTTCTTTAAAGATGGAATAACATTTCGTGTCACTGCTTGTACTTGCATTATGCCATGATTGCATTTAAAGGACGTCACTACTTTTGTTAATGTTTTCAATCTGCCTATTCAACAGTGGTCAATTGTGACGAAAATTTTTAGTGCTGCTATGCTCACACCGATGATGTCAATGCAAAACTAGCTGCAATTTCTGTGTTTACTTTGTCAATCTTGAATGTATGGTAGGATTGAACTATAGAGAGTAAGAAATTTATTCTAATTAGGTATTGTTGTGCCATTACCACAAGCCCGGATTCCGAATCTGCAAGATGCAGAATCTATCCTGCGAGCGCCCTAATTCTCCCTTCACAAGTCAAGATGCTGAGCCGTCAGGCAGCGGTGTCCTGCGGGAGAAGCATCGGCAGGCGACGTGTTTAGACGTGTCAGCGTGTGCCAGACAGCCCGGCGCCGCACCTCCTTTTGCATGGAGGTCTCCGCGCGCGCGAACTTTGAACCGGGTGGCCAGCGCGGTCGCTGGTTGGACCCCTCGGACGACCGTCGTGTGCTGACTTTGTATTGGGCCGTTTGAGTGACAATGGTTCCTCGGGGATTATAAAAGCAGCGACGCGCTGCCTGAAAAACAGGATCCGCCGACCCACCGGGAGACAGTGTCGCTCCCGACTGGGGTGAGATGTGTCACGCGTTTTCGCCGGACGTTGCCGTGCGGGAACAGTCGCGTTTGTGTGAGCTCTCGGCCCCAGTGCCGATCCGATCTTGTCCTGTACAATGACCTGTATATAATGTATAAAATCCCTTTCGTTATTCTCATCGACGCCTGGCTCGGAGTCTTCGCTACCAACGCTCTGTCACGAAACGGGTGACGAGCGCTACGGGACCACAAAGTCGTAATAGTGGTGCAGCGGTACAAAGTCGTAACAGTATGTCTGACAGTGCAGCTAAGACACAGTCAAACTTTGATATATCGCATCTGAAGGGGATCACAAAAAGTTTGATATATAGGTAATTTAATATATAAAATAAAAATGTTACTAAAACATTCAAGGAGATTTTACAGCTGTTGGTTCTACATAAAACAGTTGAACCCAATTATAATGATACCGGCAGGGTGTCTACCAACCAGGAAAACCGGGAAAACCGGGAATTCTCAGGGATTTTAAGTAGTCTGGAAAAAGTCAGGGAAAACTCAGGGAATTTGGGCCTCTATCAAGGAAAATTAGCGGCAATTTTACTGAAAGGGTCGAAAGTCACAGTAATGCTGGCTCGAGTAACAGACAGGAATCGTAATGAATCGTCTTTGACGCCCTGTCGTCGGCTGGAGGAATTGCTAGTGTACAGTCAAGGACCGACTTTCCGGATTCCCGATAATTTGGACGGCTTCGCGGCACCGTCACGTACCCCATAGAGTCAACGTATCAGAACGTGTGAAATTTCGGACGTAAGAACTCTTCGCCGTCCGATTTGCCGGACGTTTTGCCGTGATGGCAGGTCCGAAACGGCAATAATCAAAGGCACCACCGCTGCCGTTTTGATTACTTCGCCACCTCGAACCGACACTCTCGCACGCAGATCCGCTTGCAGCCGTTGTCACCACTGCGGCGACGCTAGGCCTAGCTGCTTCGACGTTCGCTATGAAACTTCTTGCCGTTTGGTGCCGAGTTTTTTATTGAAAGAATTAGCTGCTGTCAGCAATGGTATAGACTCCGCCTTTGTGATCCTCGCGATTGACATGGAAAATGCCGGTTCCTGAAAGTCATCTTCGCCTCTGTAAAGAAATGTTACTTGGTGAAGCATACACAAAAGTATTGCAGTGAAGCATAACAAGCGTGGGAAGGGGCTATTGCCACGGAACACAGTATGTATTCCTTAATTATACACGCGTGCAGCCGGTATTTCCTGTCACATTACGAGCACCGATATGTCCAATATGTGTAGCGACAGGCCTTCAGAGCATTTTCGAACGTGCCTGTGGCGCGGTTTGAGTCCCTAAGGGCAGTAAATGACACGCGTTTATTTTTTTGCAACTGGCCAATTTTTCGGACGTTTTCGCGGCCCCTAGGGAGTTCGAAAAATCGGTCGTGGACTGTGCAACTGACCAAGATGCTTCAAATGGTCCTTGGGGCGAACGAGTGGCGAAAGGAGGACAAGAACAGAAATGAACTACGCATTGAGGAATAAACGGGAAAGGAAGCTTGCTGCCGCCGTTTTGAAGGAGCTTGAGCTCAAAAAATAAAGTTTTGGCTGATGCCGAGATGCAGGTGTCCCTCATCCAAACCAAAATAAACTCTTTAAAGCAGTGAAACACAACACTCGGGCGTCGTGCGCGGGCTGAGAGTATGTCAGAACAGTTGAGGTTGACTTACGAGCTGTTGAGAGAGAATCTCAATTGTGACAAAGTTCGGGCCTCATACCACTGAGCTTGCGACAGTTGATAGAAATAGCTCATATTCGAAAATATTTGCTTCTATATGCATCTTTATTTTATTCGTATTTGAGAATGTCCGACTCCATTGCAATGTTTTTCAAAGACACTTTATTTGCTGTGCATTTTACTAACCACTGCCTTATATTCTCTTCTTGAATAACATAAACACTACTCGTTAGTATTCAAATTGGATTAAGTCGCTTTTTTCATTTTTTTCATGTGCCTACTAGGGAGTGACAGCATCAGGCGACATGTTTTAAGCCCGTCTTGACATAAAACATAGTTCTGCATCACTCAGGGAAACTTGCAATGGCACTCAGGGAAAACCTGGAAAACTCAGGGAATTTGGAAATGTCAACTTGGTAGACACCCTGACCGGTTTTAACAATATTTCAGTTATAGCAACGAAAAGCTGCTGCACCGTCAACTTTTGCATGTTTTCTATGGGGGAATAACCGCTTACTACAATGCCCCCATGCTGTATTGGTTATAATGATGAAGTTTGGCTGCTGTGTGTCCGCGCCGAAAGGTAATGGAATGCGAAATCTTTGAAAAGAAAAAAAAAGAAAAGGTGAAATGCGAGCCGCTGCACAATCGCCTGCCTCCTCAACTGCCGCCGCCTGCTTCTCTCCATGGGAGATCACGCCAGGCTTGAGTGCATCTCTCTCGTCACCCATTCACCCCTTTGAACACAAATGGGCTGCGCCCATAGCTCTCTGCCGCACCACCCTCTGAAACACAAATGGACCGCACCGCTGCGCTGATAACGCTGCCGCCGTCGCTACCGAAACGGAAGATGGCTGATCCACGAAAAAACGCACTGCTATAGATTTGGAAACGAAGTTCTTCTAACTGATGAGGCAATCGTCACAAATATGCTTGCATCGGATAGCAACAGTGGCCACGACAGCAGTGATGACGCAATAGGGCAGGTTGCCTCAACATTGTTCCAGCAGGAGGCCCTGTAGGTGATTCAGTCCCTCATGGGCTTGTTTTCGTAAGGGACTTTCCGCAGCACTATGTGGAGCACCTGGATGTCTTGGAGAAGGATGTCGGCAAGCTTCGTGTAAAGCAAGAAAGGCTGATCGATATGCGGTTTTCTTGTGCAAGCCAGTGCAAAGTAAATGGCGAAATGCTTGTGACAATCTCATCCCAGCCTTCCTTCTGGATTTCTCAAGCTGAGATGCTGCTGCGGCAACATTCCTGCATTCTTTAAAAGGCGCCTTTTGGGGCCAACAAAGTGATGCCTCGGTGGAGCTTGTCACTTGCCACCTGTGACCCCTCTTTGCAGTTATAGCAGTGCCATTCTTGAAAGCCGACAGCCACAGCTTGTAAACAAAAAGCGATCGGAGAACGCAGGAAGGAGAGTTGAGCAGTTAAACAAGTCAACACAATCAGAGCCGGATGGAGCTAAGGTGGTGGAGAGGAGAACTGGCCTTGCCGTCATTATAGTTTTTTTTTTTTGAACAGCTATGCCATCCCCTATTTTGATTTTTTTTTTGTACAACCTGGTTATAACAATTATTGGTTACAACAATGGAATTTTTGTGGCACTTGAATATTGTTATAAGTGGGTTTCGACTGTAATTCGTTTCATGTGGGTTCGACTGTATTTGTGTGGCTTGTGCAGTTATTTGCAGGCAGGCAAGAAACTTATAATGGGCTTGAATGAAGGAAACTCTTCATTAGGCGAGTGTTTGTATATAAGATAAAGAGGTCATCAGTAGTTTGATAGGCAGTTTTTATGGTTTTTATTGCTCACTTTAAATTTTAGGTAAAGTGGGAATTATCTCAAGGAGAGTTCCAGACCCATCTACGGGAGTCAACATCACCAAACAGTCTGTCACCACGGGTGAACCTAATGAAGGAACACATTGTGCATTGGAAAGTGCGCCGACTGACTGAAAGCGAGCCTGCTGTTTTATGCATTGTACGATGCATTCTTGTGGACGTAATGTGAGCTGTCTTTTTGATGTCATTGAAATAGTGTTATGATAGGGGCACCTGATGACGCATGCGGTAACTGCAGACAAAGAATAAAGAAAAGCGCTGCGCACAAGTGCTTACAGCACGAATACCTCTAAAAAGTTAATTTCATCAACTATCTCTGACTTATCTTTTCCTCTGCCCTAGAGGGTTGAAAGCTAATAAAGGAACAGACTGATTTCGCCATATGCAGAGCCCTTGCGCAGCAGTTCTGCCAGTGCCATGATGACACTACTAATCCTCACTGCTTTCCTGCTGTACCTAGGTTCAAGGCAACATTGAGGGGAATGACAAGGAGAGTGCCATTGGGGTGGGTTTTTTCATTCAATTTTAGAGGGTGATTTCAGGGTGCATCTCCTCAACCCCACTCCTTTTGTAGAATCTTCTTCTCACCTGCGCACCTCTCAATCTCGACGACGAAGCGGGTCTGTCATGGTACAATACTTGTATACCATGGTTACCCTTCAGCCCACTAAGGACTACTAATACCAGCATCCTTTGCAGCAGTAGTGGTGTAGTGAAACTTGTGAAATCGGGCTATTGGGGGTGCCAGGCAACCTCCCCCAACTTCCACTATTGCACCACATTGTGCCACATGATGTCGTAGGTGCATGGAGAAGTCCCAACTGTCATGCCCCGAGACCTGAGGTTGCCTTCCTTGCTGTGTGTATGATTTCATGCTTGTAGTATGGTTAAAACACGAGTTGCCCTTTCAGGTTAAAATATACAGGATATGAATAGATTGATCTTGTCACACTCAGAGCACATATGTACCTGCCCTATTGGCACCATGGTACCAGTAGTGCTTGCCACTTTGCTGCTTTACTTGGGTTCAAGACAACCTTGAGGGAATGCTGAGAAAAGTGCTTGTAGAGAATTTTTTTTTTTCAGAAAAATAAAAGGGAGGAGGGAATTGCATCTTCTCTACCATGTTCCTTTCTTCCCTCACTTTTCTCCTCATGTCCTGTTTGTCACTGTAAAAGGAAACTTTTCATTTCTTACCAAAGTTTTTCTTCAACCAGCCAAGGACTGCTATGCAGGCACCCTTTGTGGCAGCAGTGGCATATTGAAACTTGCCATGAAATCGCTCATCATAAAACTTGTCACTGCTCTGCTGGTCAGTTACATGGACTACAATTTAGTCCAGTTCGGTGCTGCTTCACTTATTTCTATTTAGGTTGCCCTTGTCTTGTTCTTTTCACCCACTCCTCCTGTTCTTTTTTACTCCTAGTTATACTGCTTCCTCTCCGTTTGTGCCTCCTTACTCTTGTAGGTATGGGCTGTAGACATTCTATTCGTTAACACACTTAAACATGCTGATGGGATCCGTGGAAAAATTCACCATGTAAATGATACTGCTATTTAATTCCCTTTACCTTAGTCACATATAGGTCACATTTCCCCCTTGTTTTTTTTTTTCCTTTTTTGCAAACTTTGTGGTGTTTCTGTCATGTAAATATGGGTTTATTTCCTGTTGAAGGGCAACTCCGGTGTTTTTTGACCATATCAGTATGTTGTCATTTTCAAGTGGCATTGACAGTCCTGTCACTGAAGAGTGGTTCAATTTGCTTAGAAACTCACCAATAATCTTGATGAACCAGTAAGTGAGGTACCAAAACGTGTTGTTGCTTTATGTGATGTCTACAATGAGAGCGATGATGTCAGATCCTACACTGCTGTAATGTAAACATGCAGAACGTGTGATACACACGCAGCACACGTGGTGCCATGCCAAAAAATTGAAGCTGACGATGTCTTTTGACGACATGGGAACTTTTTCCAGCTCTTTCAAACTAGACAGCAGCAACTTCAGCGACAATATAAGCGCTGCTTATTTGCTTTTTGACCTGCCACCAGTGCCGCGCGAGGCAGCTGATGAGCTCCAAGCCGAATGCATTGTGCTGTGGCAAGATTAGCACTGGTCATCATGTCTGTCAAATCGGTGATTGTTGGCTGTTGTCTCCTAGAAAAAGGAGCCAGCTTCATTGTTTCTGGGTGAAGTGGTGGTGTAGACTCTGATGTCATAGATGCATGGTGACCAGTAAAATGTTATACATTCATGGGCATGAGCCGGGAACATGCCCCCAATCTTTAAAATCCATTTTCAGGAAAACCAAATGTCTTGCAGCCGTATCATTTGGCACAGATAATCAGAATGCATAAGATAACTTATATTGAACATTTTATTAAGGCCAGTGGACATAGAAAAATTTCTGAGGTTGCCCTTTAAGATTTTGTTCTGAAATACAACTTGTTTCTCTGCACAGAATGAGACTGTCTTGTCAAAAGGTCACAGCACTGCTAAGCTTGGATTCATTGCTTGTTTCATGGGAACATGGGAACTTTTCATGTGAAGGAAGTGCAGCTTCTAGATGGGTGAAATTTAGAAATATTTCTCAGATGGTATTTTGTAAAGGCTTGGGAAGTGTTCCTGATACTTAATTGCAGCCGTTGCGTGAGTTTGTATTACATTTATTTATTTATTTATTTATTTCACGTACTTTCAAGGCCCGAAGGCGTTACAGAAAGGAGTGGAGTCAAAACAAGAAGTAATGCAGTAAAAAATTAAAAATACAAACAAGTATTAACAAAAAATTTACAAAAGATATTAACAAAAGGCATTCTGAACGGCGGTTTTGAAGTTAGTAGGGTCGGTGATGAGTGCGATTGAGGCGGGAAGGCGATTCCAGTCCGTGCTTGTCCTGGGGATGAATGAGTCACTGTACCGGTTAGTACGGCACAATGGCACCCCGATTTTAAGGCTGTGGTCAGTGCGGGCAGAAATATATGACGGAGGGGTAAGAAGGGTCTCTTTTAAAAGGGGGTTCAAGTGAAAAACTTTGTGAAAAAGGGAGAGACGGGAATATTTGCGGCGTGACGAAAGATCAGGTAAGTTAAGAGTTCGTTTCATTGAAGAAATACTTGCATAGCGAGAATAATTAGATAATATAAAGCGTGCACTGCGGTTTTGAATACTTTCAAGAGAAGAAACTAATGACGACTGAGTCGGATCCCAAATGGCTGAAGCATATTCCAATTTGGAGCGAACTAAAGTTTTATAAAGGGTTAGCTTCAGGGAAGAAGGGGCAGAGCTAAAATTACGGCGTAAGTAACCAAGCATGCTATTAGCGTTTTTAGTAACATAGTCAATATGCGAGTGCCAAGAAAGGTTATTTGATATGTGAAGGCCGAGATACTTGTAAGAGCTAACTGACGTCACAGGTGCACCATTAATAAAGTAGGTGTGCGTGGCAGTGTTACGAGATATACGCATGGCCTTGCATTTATTTGAATTTAGTTGCATGCACCAATTAGAACACCACTCAATTACGCGGTTAAGGTCGTCCTGCAGTTCTTGGGAATCTGAAGGATTAGTAATTTTACGGTAGAGAACACAGTCATCCGCGAAAAGCTTTATGGAAGAGGAAAGAACGCAGTTCGGAAGATCGTTAATATAGATTAGAAAGAGAAGTGGACCCAGGACTGACCCTTGAGGAACACCTGCTGGTACGTTAGAAAACCGAGAATTACAGTTATTAGCGTTTACAAACTGCGTCCTGTTAGAAAGAAAGTTTTTTATCCACTCGAGTACATTTGCGTCCAAGTTAAGTTGAGACAGCTTAAGCAGAAGTAAATCATGGGTCACAGAGTCAAAGGCCTTCGCAAAATCAAGAAATACGCAATCAATGTCGGTACCTAGATCAGAAATTGCAAAGAGATCATTAGTAAATGTTAAGAGCTGTGTTTCACAGGAAAAGAACTTACGGAAACCATGTTGACAGGGGTTGAAAAAGGAGTTTGATTCTAAAAACTCAGCCAAATGTGAATATATTATATGCTCAAGAATTTTACATGAAATGCTAGTTAGTGAGATAGGCCTGTAATTGCTGGGTAAGTGTGTGTTACCTGATTTATGAACTGGAATCACCTTTCCCACGCACCAGTCGTTTGGAAGAACAGACTGCTGTAATGACTGAGTGAAAATGTGTGACAAGATAACAGCAGAAAATACATCAGTACACTTCAAAATTTTTGAGTTCAGGCAGTCTGGGCCGGCAGAGGAGGACGTTTTTTGATTGTTTATTAGGCAGCTAACACCAACCCAGTCAATAGAGATTGGATCCATGGGCGAAAAACCAGAATTGGATAAAACCGGTAATCCACTAGGCATTGTGGTAACATGTGAAGAGAACACATCATTAAATACATTACAGCATTCTTCAGGAGCAACAGGTTGATCGTTTGGGTATGTTAATTGGATTATTTTGCTTGGAGTACCGTTAACTATGGTCCAGAATTTACGAGGATTAGTTTGCAAGATGGACGGAAGGGTAACAGAATAAAAATGCTGTTTCGCACTAGCGGCGGCTGTGTTGTAGTCACTTTCAGTGAGGTAGTAAGCGGACCAAGCAACGTCACTGCATGAAGCTTTTGCGCGACGAAACAACCGCTTTTTTTTGTTACGTAGTCGCTTCAGAAAGGGGTTGAACCAAGGGGACCGTGGCTTGCAAGAGACTGTTCTTTGCGGTACGAAACGTTCGATTAATGACAACAATTTATTTTTGAAAATGCACCAGTTTTCTTGAACACAGCGCTGATCGCAATTAGCGATGTAAGAAGCTGCGAAATTTTCCATTTCAGTGGTAATGGAAGCCAAGTCGGCTTTGCTGTAATCACGGATCACCTTCGTAGTTTTCTTTACAGGAGCCCGTGTATTGATATGAAAAGTGAGTGCAAGGTGATCACTTACGCCTTTTATGTAAAGAATTGGGGAAACTGTGTGGGCAAGCACAATATCTGCACAAATTTGGGCAAGCACAATAATCTTTGTTGGAACGCTGCCGCAGGGAACCTGAGGCAGGCCTTACCCAGCCACCTATGATGACATTCAAGCAATTCCTTGGCTCTCAGGACGATGGCATTGATGACCAGGAAGCCGTACGCAAGTACAATGAGTACAAGATGGACTTCAGGCGTCAACAGCTTAACGAGTTCTTTGTCAATCACAAGGAGGAAGAGTGGTAGGTGTTACTTGATTTCTGTTTTTACTGTTATTGCACCTGCAACTCCTTTAAGCCATAGCTGGTGCCTATTTTGACTAGTGCCACATTTGCTGTAGAGGATAGGGAAGCTAGTTTCTTTCCCAAGTGTAGTTTTTTTTCTTGGTGTTGACACAGAAAGCACATTGTTGTAGCAGAAATTCTAGACCTATTCCTGCATGTTTAATTCTCTACTTACCTCCTGTTTCCCAAAATAATATGCCCTTGTGTCAAGTTTCTTTGAGTGCACTAGGCGCTACTGTGAGGTAGTTCATAAAAGTTAGTCTTCCTTGCACCTCTGTGATAATTCAATTAACTGTCAGACTTAGAGTGAAACCTCTGCTCCAGACAGTTTTGAAACTCAGTGCAAATGCAGCCACAATTTGCTACTTGTGTTTCTTCATTGCTATGGGGTTTGAAAACTGATTAACCATTTTCTCGAGAACCACAGTCGCCTTGAAGAGGTTTCACTGTGCACGAAGTGCACTTTCACATGTCTAATGATTCGATTAAGTCTTCTATATGGAATGGAAAAGAGAACTGGTTCGGCTCTTTTTTTACTCTTGCCTTCATAACACAATCTTTCCACCATTTTCTTTTTAATTCCTTAGTGTGATTGCCACCCGTCTGATTTGTCACCTGGCGCTCTTCCTTTCAGCCCAAAGACGGATGCGCTCTTTGCGCTCCGATTGCACATAGCTGGTTGAGGGTGCGCTGTGCACAAGGCAGTGCTCTTAGGCGAACCCAGTGGTCAGGCTAGCTTGTTAGGCGCGTCCCCGTGTCCGTTAGCTTCCTTTCTGATCAGTCAGGGCGTGCGACCCACCATCGGTGGCTGCGCTTTGGGCATTTACGCAACCGGTGTGCGCAACCGGACGCTAAAAAAGCCCAGTCTGCAGAAGGTGAGGAACCAATTTTTGTTGGTGTGCATTGCAGTGCGGAACGGGGAAGAGGGGCTGCTTCTTACTACTTTTTCTGTGCCCATTTACTGTTGCACTTGTGCTTCTACTCTTATGCACCTGCTGTTTCTGGATTGGGGAGACTCATGAGCAGCATTGAGGTGCAGGATCCTCTAAGCAAAAAGTCTCAAAGCCACTGTGCATGTCTCACAAGTCCTGTCAGGAATCTCATGGGGTTGCTAATGCTCTAAGCTCTGTATCCTAGTATTATTCTCGACTCCGCACTCCACCTCAAAAGTAGATGGCAGTGCCACATTTTGAGTGAAGTGGTCACTGAACTGTGCCTAAGTGACATTGCATGATTCCTGAACAAAAATACTGTAACCAGACACTTCTGGTGTATTCTCAAATGTGCCGGACTGAAGATGTGTTTACCAAGCCACTCATTGTCGTATAGATCACAAGAAAAAGTGTTGGGGTGTACACTGTCTTTCTCAGTCAAGTCGAAGAGCTTCGAGTTAAAACCCATTTGTAAATACAAAAGTAAAACTGAGGAATGTGAGAATTGCGTTTTTAGAGCTTGAGGATCAAAATGGCGGAAACATTCATTGTGCAGCCTGCTTGCAGCTTTGGTCACATGTGCAGTGGCTTTGGGGTTGTTGCCCGTGCCTTTAACTCATTTGTGTTCACTTCCCCTTGATAGAGCATAGGAAGTTAAAAATGAGACACCATCAAAACAACGGGCAATCCAGTCTTACTGTCCATCTGTCTTCCAAAGTGCTGTATGAGTGATTGAGAATGTACATAGTCCACCATGAACAGCTTCAGCTGCAGCGTGCAGTCAGACTTCTTGCGGCAGTGCAATGTGTCATTGTCTTGCATTGTGATGTGATACAGTGATGAGTACTCTACAGGTTACGCAAGCCACAGCGATTGTGTCTAATTTCTGGCTGATGATTTGCATAAGCTTGCTACTTTACATGTTGGTTGGGCAGGGGGAGACTGTGAAGTGTGTTAGGAACTTTCTCAAGAAAATTTGAAAGGGTTCAGGTAGACCTCATGCCGTAGCCATCACCACTGTATTCAATTCAGTTCTGCTACAACAAATGCTGCATCAGGGATATTTTCGCTATGGTGAAGCTCTCTTTATTCCTTGCCACTTGGTTGTAGTATTTAATGCACAGGAACTGCTGATGTAATGAGTGATGTATTGTGCACCATTGCGTACGTAGTACATGCACAACGAGATTGCACAGTTTCAATTTTATTAACTTAAATTTGCACGAGGTCATCTACTACGAACATGCCAACATAGGCACCATATTAATATCTTCGCTCAGTTTTGTCCAGAATGACCATCGAGGTAGCGCATGGATCGTATCTACAATTCAAGTGAAAACTTCCAGAAGTTTGTAATAGTATTCTATTGCAAAGTCAGCATAGACACCAGCAGTGCTCATTTAATTGCATGTATTAAGGATAGGATAGGAATAAACTTTATTTGTCCAGCAGTTGATGTTGGTGCCCGGGGCTAGGCTGCCAGTGGACCATCGCCCGAGGAAGATCTTTCGAGATCCTCGGCAACGGCCCTGGCCCGCTGGACGGCCCACTCCTGGTCTTCGGGTGCCTCGCTGAGGAGGGCGGCTTGCCATCTCTCAGCGAGGCGCCCCGCTTCAGAGGGTTCCGCTGTTGTATTCCCCCTGCCTCTTTGTCCTTGTTCCACGTGGCGTTGGCATTCCCAAAGCACATGGGCCATATCAGCCCGTTCGTGCTCGCACCACGGGCAGCCGGGCGACGGGTGCAGCGCGGGCCACAGGCGGTGCAGGTGGTAGGGGTTGGTGAAAGTGCCCGTCTGCAACCGTCTCAGGTCGACCGCCTGGGACCTGTCTAGACGCCCGTGGGGTTCTGGATATTTTCTTCTTTCTTTCCGATAGTGACCAATCACCTCTCTGTACGTTGCCGGAAACTCCCTGACATCGCAGTCGGCGTCCGCGTGATCCCCAGCTCCGTCCGCCGCGATTTGTGTTGTATTGGTAACAACAGCGGCCGCGGCAGACGGGGTGGCAGCCGCCGTCGCCGTCACTCCTCCGCTGGGGTCCCGCACAACAACGGCAGCGGCTGCCCTCTGGGTGACCACGTCGCGGCGGGTAAGCTGCCTCGCGACGAGGTGGGCGCGCTCGTTGTGGTTGGGTGGAGTGTCGTTGCGTCTTCGGCCGTTAGCAATGTTGGTGTCATAGTTGCTGTTACTGCCAAGCTCCCCGACGTGCGCAGGGAACCACTTGAGGGACTTGTTTGTAATGGTGCCGGATCCGAAGTCCCCGGCCCGGGCGTTGAGCATACGCGCCACATCCGCGGACACCCAACCTTTGATGTAATTCCGAATCGCTGATTTGGAGTCGCTGATAATCAGGCTATCCTCTGCACCTCCGTGGAGTACCGCGAGGGCTATGGCCATCTCTTCCGCTGCTTCGGCCGACGGCAGCCTCGCTGATGCCGTGACTCGGATCGTTCCCTTTGTATCTATGACGGCCATGGAAAAGGCGGGCGCCGCCGCCGTCGGTCGGCCGTGTTGATGTTGCCGTTGTTGCTGCTGCCGTTGTTGTCGTAGTAAGAGTAAGGGTGGTGGTGCTGGTAACTGCGGCTCGCCTCGCACGTTCCCTTGTAGCGGCGGTGGTGGTCGACTTTCCTCGTCGCCATCAGAGTCACCGACTGGCCGCGGGTACCTCGCTGCATCGACGAAGAGGACGCCTTCTTGTCTTCCATGCTTCTCGAGGATTGCTACCGCCCTGCGTATACGTCTTTGCACGTCATGCACCGGGTGCATATTCTTCGGCATGTTTTCCGTCTGTATGGCGTCCCTGACTTCCGGTAGCAGTGATTCTTTCAGTCCACGCGCCTCGTGATATCCAATCCCGAGCAAGTCCAGGATTCGTCTTCCCGTTACGGTGCTCGACAGCCTCTCCAGCTGCGCGATTCTCTGCGCCTCGGCGATCTCCTCGAGCGTGTTGTGTACGCCCAACTCGAGGAGCCTGTGGGTTGGCGTGTACTGGGGTACTCCCAGGGCGGTCTTGAACGCCCTGCGGATCGCCACGTTCAGCTTGTCGGTTTCGCTCCTGTTCCAGTCGGCGTATGCGGCGACGTACGCTATGTGGCTTAGCGCGTACGCCTGTATCAGCCTCGTAACGTTTTGTTCCTTCATTCCTTTTTTCTTGTTCGCGACCCGCCGCACGAGGTGTGTGGCGGCGGCCATTTTCTTCTGCAGTCGGGCAACCAGCTCGCGGTTGGCACCGTTCTCTTCCAGCCACAGGCCGAGCACTCGCAACTTGGACACCGTCGGTATTTGGGTCCCCTCCCTCGTCGTGACGCGGACGCCCAAACGACGAGCGTCTAGCACGGCCTGCGGAAGGGGTCCTTTCTTGCGCGGCCTGTGGAGCAGGATCTCCGACTTGTCGGGTGAGCAGACGAGTCCCGTGTCTTCGAGGTGCCGCTCCACCTCCCGGACGGCCCGCTGCAGTCGGTCTTGCATTTCGCCGACGCTCGTGTTCTCCGTGGTCCACACCGTCACGTCATCTGCGTATATGGTATGATTGATGCCCTCGATCGCCTCAAGACGCTCCGGCAGGCCGATCATGACGAGGTTGAAAAGCATGGGGGAGAGTACGGAGCCCTGCGGCGTTCCCGCACCACCCATTCGGACCGTTTGTGGTGAAGCCCCGTCGATCTTGACTGTCGCCTCGCGCCCATTCAAGAAGCTGCTGACATATCGGTGGAACCTCGCCCCGAGATCGAGTCGGCTGATCTTGTCCAGTATGGCCATGTGCTTCACAGTGTCGAAGGCGCTCTTGAGGTCTAGCCCGAGTAGGGCGCGCACGTGCGTGCTCGGAGCGTTCACGACCTGTTCCTTGATCTGCAGCATGGCGTCCTGCGTTGAAAGGCCCTTCCGGAAACCGATGATGTGGGTGCCGAAGGCGTCCTGTTTCTCGAGCAGCGTCGTCACCCTGTTAAGGCAGGCATGCTCCATCACTTTCCCGACACAGGACGTGAGGGAGATCGGCCTCATGTTTCGGACCTCCAGCGGTTTGCCCGGCTTTGGTATCAGTATAACGTCCGCGGTCTTCCACTCTTGCGGAATTCGGCCCTCCTTCCAGCACGCGTTGATGTACTCGCAGAGCTTCTCGATGGCGTCGTCATTCAGGTTCCTCAGGATCTTGTTGGTGATCCTGTCAGGACCGGGCGCCGAGTTGGTCTTCAGAAGCTGGAGGACCGTTCTAATTTCCTGCACGGAAAAGTCCGCGTCCAGCTCTTCGTTGGGAGCCCCGCAGTACTCTGGGTGACTCTGCCCTTTAGGGCGTGCGAGGTGCGTCTGCACGATCTCTTCCGCGAAGGCCTCTGGGTCGTCCTTGTACTTGTGTCGCAGCTTGGCCATCTCTGTACGGGTCGCCGTTCTGGTGCTTGCCGGGTCGAGCAGGTGCCTGAGAATCTTCCAGGTGCGTCCAACACTCATGTTCCCGTTCATCGTGTCGCACAGCTCTTGCCATTCTTGCTCGCACAGGCGGGTGCAATGCGTCTCGATCTCCCGGTTTATTTCGGCGATCTTCTTGCGTATCTTCCTGTTGAGTTTTTGCCTACTCGCTCTCCGTTGCATGGATTTCTTGGCCGCAACAAGATGTGCCAGCCGGCTGTCCACTCTGGACGGTTGGGGAGCGCCGTCGCCCACGGCTCCGCGGGATCTGTCTGCCTCTTCTTTGGGTGGTTCTTGTCGCCAGTCCGTCCATTCGATCTCATCAGTGGCTTTCTCTACGTCCGCGAGTAGCACTCTGCACCATTCGCTGATGTCTTCGATCGGGCCCTCCTTCTTGTCTTGCTCTCTATTTTTCCGGAATCTGTCCCAGTCTACGATTCTGGCCTTTCGGCAGACGACCTCCTCGTTTTTATCCTCTCCCACGGTCACGCACAGGATCCTGTGGTCACTCCCCAGGTCCTCGAAGGAGTTCGACCAAGTGACCACGCCCGCGCCTGACCAGACGGAGAGGTCTGGGGACGTGTCGCGGCACACTCCCTGTCCGATCCTGGTGTGCGAAGCAGGTTCGTTGAGTACAGTCAGGCCGAGCTCGTCCATCAGTCCGGCTAGCCTCTTCCCTTTCGGCGAGTCGGCTCCGTATCCCCATTGCGTGTGCGGCGCATTGAAGTCTCCGCATATCAGCAAGGGACTGGAGGCGGCCTTGGCCATCGCTACGCGAAAGAGGGCGTCGAAAGTGTGAGTGCGGTATCTTTGCGAGGGGGAGCTATATACGTTGAGCACGAAAAGGCCAGTTTTCCTACATCCAATACTCGGCACGACTTCGATCAGTACATGGTCTATGTCCGACTCTTCGTGGAGCACGAGTTCGTGTTCGATGAAGGCCGTCCCGCGCTTAACCAGGGTGCACACCCTGGCGTCCCTTCCCATGGATTCGTAGGGGGGACCGCACGTCACATAACCCGGAAGCTGGGCCCGGTCGAAAGGTTCTTGCAAGGCAATCACGACAGGAAGTTTGTTATTGGCAAGCGTTTTCATGTATTGTACCATCGTTGCTTTTTTGTTTTTGAAGCCCCTGCAATTCCACTGCCAGACTATGCGTCTGTTGTCGGACTTGCGGGACGCAGCCATGATTGTTATGCAGAGGTGTTGGGGGGACACAATCGTCCGTGCGTCCCTCCTGCCCCGGTGTGGGTGATGTTGGCGTTGTTGTCGCTGGCGAGGATGGCCGGTGCGTTTACCACTTGTGACGATGGTACCCCGGCCCTTCCAGGCAGATGGTGATGATGTTGCTGTTGCTTCAGCTGCTTCGTCCCGTGTTCCAGATCTTCGATTCGCTTATTCATGGCCGCGAGTTGGGTGTTGACCGCTGCGTACTGCGCGTTCCGTCCCGCGTCGGATTCGTTCAGCCTTGTCAGGAGTATGTCAAACATTCGCTCCGTCTTGTCCGTCAGTTTGTTTACCAGCTCTTCGATCGCGTCTATCTTTCTGGCTCCTGACCTGGGTCTCTTCAGTGCTTGTGCGTGGTCCAAAGACTCTTCCGTAGGTGGCGTATCGCTTGTGCCCTTGCGCTTGGAGCCCGCCGCTGCCGGCGCTTCTTCGCCGCAACACATGTCCATCTGCCCTACTTCGCCTCCTGTCGCGGTCGCATCGCCTCGCTCGGCGGCCTCGCGGGAGGTGAAGGAGGAGATCCTCTCATGAGGGGATTCTCTCATGCCCTTCAAGATTTCGTTGAGCGTTTGTTGTAGCTCGTCGATTTTCCTCGCTGATTGTTCGTTCTGCTTTCTGGCCCTGCCCAGCTCTTCTCGAAGTTCCTTATTCTCTCGCTCCATTTTCTCCATCCTCGACGCCAGGAGGGAGTCGGGGGCTTCCCTCGTGCTGACAGAAAGTGGGGTGCTCTTTACAGAGTATGTATTTCTTTCGGCGACTATGTCGGACCAGGTGACCTTGCGCGGCCCTGTCTGTAACTCGCCATGTGTGGCCCGCACGCCGTCTGGCATGGGGCGGTTTCGGTTTCGGCTTCCACTCCGACTCCGGCTTCGACTTCTGTTCTTAGATCTGTTACGACTTCGGCTACGTCTTCTTATCGGCGAGAGGGATCCGGATCTCGAGCAACTTCGGCCTTTTCCCTGCGTCATACTGTACCCCGATGGTGATATGGTCCGCTGAGGGGCCTTTCCTTCTTCCAATGTGTGTTCCCTTTCTTCTCTGCTTCTCGCCCGCCACCTTCTCTCCTTCACTATGTGTGGCAACTTATATTTTGCCTTGCACATTCGGTCGGCCGTGGGGTGCGCCTCGCCGCAGATCCGGCACTTGGGCGTGCACTCGTGTTCGATGCTCGGGTTCTTCGACCCGCAGGCCGGGCATAGTTTGATCTCCGGTCTAGGGCATACGTCGGGTCGGTGGCCGAGCCTGCCGCACTCTTTGCAAAAGTCAATCTGTTTCCGATACAATGATACTCTTATCATGATGCAATTGAAGTAAGCCCATGTGGGGACTCTGTTTCCCTCATACAGCAATATCACGGTGGTCGTACTGCCGAGCCGCTTGGCGTATGTTAAAGAGGGGTTTCTCGAGTTCACCAGAGCATGCATGAGCTGGTCTTGCGTATACTTCAGGGGAATGTTGCGGATAATCCCTTTTGCCATTTGCTCGGGCGCCGAAACGTACGCGTTGGTCTCGTGCCTCTTTCCGTTGATCGTCAAAACCTTGATCTTAGCGATTTTCGTCGCAGTTGTCTCGTCCGGTGTGCTTATCACCAGGATGTTTTGCATGGGATTGGGACAGATCGTGATCATCTCGTCGTCGCCCACTACCGCTTCTTTGCGTATCGCCTCGTCGAGACTCGTTCCGCACGTGTTCCTTATATTCAGCCCGTCTTTCGGTCGAACAATTATCTTGATATCATCCCTGGGTAGTCGGGGCATCCTACTTGCTCGGAGAACTTTGTTCACTATGCTTCGGCCCCCTCGGGGCATCGGGCTTCGCGAGCGGGTGTCGTCCTTTCCCTCCATCTGGGTAGCGTTCGTGCGGTGCCTTCTTCTGTGTGCAACTTCGATCCAACCGTCCGCAACGCCTTCAGCGTCTTCTCCCGCGGAAACGCGTTTTGCGTCGTTGGGTCCGTTATCCGGTGTTTCTCCAGTTCCTGCCTCGTCTATCTCCATCTCGGTGGTATTTCGTTCAATCCCCAAGTCCAACGAAGAATGCGCCAGGCCCAACCGTCGTTAGGCCTGGCCGCGCTCACACGGGACTCGTGCGATTATCGTGCCGTAAAAACTCGCAATGTTCACGCTCACCCAAAAAGTTGGTATCCCTGGGTTCGCGATGACTTGAACTTTCAGATGATATGCCGCTTTCGGGTGTAGGACTCAAAAAAACGGCGGAAACACTCATAAATCGATGGAGCCGAGAAGTTTCGGCTCCCACTGGCGACTTCTTCTTCTTCTTCACACTCGCATGTATTAAGAGGACCCCTAAATAGGTATGGCATTATGAAGGAATGGGTGTAGGACATGGTCAATATTATTAGCTGGTGTGAGGCGGGGAGTCCATTAATTGAGGCTAAGGTCTTGCCTCCTCAGGGACAACAGTTGTTCCCTCCCTGTTGTCGCCTGGTAACTTGAAGGCAGGACGGGATGGTGGGAAGGCCAAGGCGCAAAAGTGTTGTGCCCTTGGTTGCAGAAAACTAACTTGGTGAATGCTGCCATTTCTGGCAGAGCTTGCTGAGCTGTCGCTGGGGGTTAGAGGCGTGGCCATGTTGCTCAGTGAAAAGGAAAATGGTGGTGCCATGTTATAGGGCATTAATAGACGATTGAATTGCCCCGAAGGCCTACAGAACCTATATGTTGGCTTTCTCAAGTTGTACTAATACTAGAGGCCGATGCATGCCAAGTGTAGAACCAACATTTTCTATGTTTGGTTCCTGCGGCGGCACCACATTGGGCCAACATTGGCCTGGCTTCGAGTGCTTGCTGTTAGAGAAGGAAAGTTTGTATCTGAACAGTGTCTAGCAACTTTCGACTCCTCTGTGCAGTAAAATTGATGAGAAAAAAATACGTAGAAGCACTTGTGGGCTGTAGCTTTCAGGAACTGATGTGTGAATGTTTCAATGGTTTGCAGTAGTACTGTACTCTGTCAAAACACTTCAAATGCGACGGCTTTGTATGGTTCTGGAGATGTTATTATGTTATTACAGTCTACACAATGCGTGCATGACTTGATCTTGAAGGCCATGATTTTAGCACACAGCAAGTCATCACTCACCACCAGAGCAGAACATATTGCACATGAGCTGGAATGCATATTTAAAGCAGGCCTTGTACTGCAGCACAAAATGTTCTGCATCTGCATTGTGGTTTGACATGAGTGAACCTCAAAGTACCAATGTGCATGTGGTCACTGAAGCTCTGAACATTCATTGTTAATGCTTAGCAGTGTCATGCAAGGACACCAGCTATGATAACTGCAGAGGGAAAGGATGCAGGAAAAGCATGCCACAATTGTTTTCCTACCTCTGTCACTTTATAACTGGACCATTGTTGCAGGTTATTTTGGTATTAAATTCATCGGAGCTTTTGTTACTAGCTTGAGAACGTGGCCATATAGAGCCAACAGACATTGAAGCCATGGAAAGCATCAGGGAAATTAGCTCTGGTTGAAATTGAACTGTCGAAAATAATAAAGAAGGGGAGATGAAAGTGGACGAAAAGATAACTTATTGTCAGTGGGAGCCAAACCCACAGCCTCTGCGTTATGCATGCTCCCACCGGCGACAAGTTATCTTTTCGTCCATTTTCATTTCCCCTTTTTTCTATTTTCGACAGTTCAGTTTCAACCACAGCTAATTTCCCCGATGCTTTTCTTGGCTTCATTGTCTGTTGGCTTATACGTTCATGATTAACAATATCGAGCCCTTCTGTTCCCCTTCTTCTCTCGTAACTTGAGAACAAGCATTTGTGCTGAATATATAGCTTAGGGCGACCTTAGAGAGGGCTCTGCAATGTCCCTGTGTGTAATTTCCTATTGTGTCATTCTTTGCGATCTTTAATACTCTCTATGGTCTCAGGATATGCATTTAATTCCATAATTGAATATGATAGTAGTCTCTGTTAGGTGTGCTTGAATTCTCACTGGCCAATAAATGAAAAAGGAAATGTATGATAGAGCACAATTGCACGTAACTGATCGAGTATTGCAGGACTTGCTGCACAGGGGCAAAAGAGATGGAGATTTACAAAGGGCACTGTGGTATAGGACAGGACACAGGCCCTTACGCACATCTGCTGCAGACTTGCTGTGTCACTGCTTGAAATCCATGTAGTTAAGCCGTGCTGAGTAATATTCTTTGGAAAATGCCAGGGAATTTCCCAAGGAACAAAGTACTATGGAATCAGATTTTCAAATAAGTTTGTCCAGGGGCCCTATAAAGCAAAACAGCGTAATAGCCCATGTTCATTGCAGTACAATTAGCTGTGATCACAATTTGTAGGATTGTAGGCGGGCATCCTGTATATAATGCTGGCTTAAAGAAAATCTGTGTGGAATGAGAAGCCAAGCAAAATCTTTGGCACAATTTGCAGGAAACCATGCTTCCCCAGAACCATGCTTGTAATGAGAGAATAACAGCCACTCAATCACATTGGGGCATGAACTGGTATACAGCTGGCAAGACATTCTGCTGTTGTGAAGCATAGGCTGGTGGCAGCCACATATTTGTGTAATGCAGAGTATTTGACAGATGGAGAGCTATTGACATTCATCATTATGGTTGTATAACCTAAAGATTAACAGTTCATACTATCATACACAATGATGTACAAGTTCCTGTGCTAAGCTGGTACCTGTCTGTACTGTCCTTTATTGACTGCTAGGTTGAAAAATGTCTTTGGCTTTCTTGCTTCCGTGAACATCTCTACAGCACAAACAGCAGACCATAGTAAGGGAAATGAAAACAAAGTGTTCAAGCTCGCATGAGTTGTATTTAGTAATATGTATTTTTTTGTGTGTTACGCCTCTTGCCTTCCACCTCCCTCTACCTCTTTGTCTCTGTCCTGCACAACCTTCGTGCATTGTTCCTGAACAAGGTTCAAGTCCAAGTACCATCCGGAGGAATGTGGCAAGCGCAAGACAGAGCAGGTGAATGCCTTGAAGCGGCGCCTGGATGCCTTCCTCAAGCTCCATGAAGGTGGCTGGGTGGATGCCATCAGCATTGACGTGGAGAAGTCTGATCGCATTGTCAGGTTCCTTGATGCAGGTGACAGCTTCTCTTTGCCTACTTTCTATACCTTATGTAGCAGATCAGTTCACTGGAAGTCCGCCAGGTGGACAGTTTCATGAAAGGGGAAAAATTGTCGTCCACAGGGAAGTACAGTCGATGACCAATAACTTGGACTCCACGGGAAACATAAATACAGTAAAACCTCTATAATTTGATGACCACCGGACCACGAAAATTCTTCAAATTAAGCGGATTTTCGAATTAATCAAAATGAAAAAAAAAACAAGCAAGAACTTGCTGCAAAAAGAAAACACTTTTATTTTCCATGTCTGAGAATGATTACTTGAAGTAATGCTTTACTGATGCGGGATTGTTTGGCACTGCAGTTCGCCCAAGTGCCACATTCTCCAGCTGGCTCATAACACGTAGCATATAAAGAATCACCACCACTGCACTCAACACTTCTGCGGACGACGTTCACGGAATCTATAACAGCCGCTAAAGCAGGCGCTTGACTCCAAAAATTTGGGCTTGATGGATATTCCAGACTTCGTAAATGCACTGCAGGGTTTCCATTGAGCTAATGCATTTTTGTAACCGATTTTTCGTTTGAATTGAGGCCTCAAAGTTAGATTTACCAGAAAAAATTGTACGTTCCGAACCATGCTACGTGTTCTTGCAGGCTGCCATGTTGGATTTTTCGCTGGCTTGGCTTCCAGTGGGCCACTCTATAACCTCCAAGATTGGGAGGCGCATGCTATTCAATAGATTGTTTTTTCATGGGTGCCACCATATTGCTACGCAGTGGCGCCATCTATGGGCAGTCGGCATGCTGGCTTGGGCGAGCGCTCCGTTTTGCATGGCAGGTATACGCTCGGCGGTAGTTTCTGGCGTTTGTTTTCGTGCTCGTGCGGTCTATTTAGTATGACGTGGCGTATTTTATGTGCAAAACGGTTCTGTGAGACGTACTGAAGTGGTTTAAGTCGGCATGGCTGGACTTTCTGCAAGCGTTGAGGTGGGCGGAGCATGCAGCACGATGTATAGACGCGTGTTTGAGCCTACAATCAGCCTCGTAGGTCAATTCTGTATTTCTGAAAAGTCCATTCACTAATGTGGCCCTATAACAGTATTCTTTTGTTGTAAGTTGTGGTTTAGGAGCAATGAAACATAAGCGACGATCGTAACAGTGTGGGTTACTAACAGTTACTAGAATTTATCTTACTCTCTCAAATGCAACAAATTTCATTGAAATCGGTCCAGGGGTTATCTCGGAAAAACGTTTTTGCGGTTTTACATGTATTTGAATAGGCTGCGTCAAAGTTGGGCCCGAGCTAAAGCTTCCTCTTAAGCTGTTATACTTTGACACCTGTTCAAACTGTCAGCTGCAGATTATATTGTGTGACTACTTGGTTCAGTGGACGCAGTTAGTGGACTACTTGGTTCAGTGGACTACTTGGTTCAGTGGACGCAGCATACCTTACACCGTGAATTACACTTGTGCAGCAAAGCAACTGTTTACGAACTGTGCCAGCATCCGAAGCAGTGCGTATGGTTAATGCTATATATAGCATATGGGGATGTATATATAGCGCATGGTCCAAGCATGCTACATCAACGTTTATAGATCTATGAACGTTGTACGACATGACCATGCGAGGTCTTATAGAGCATTAGCCCGTTTTCACTTTTTTTTTTTTCGAGCAAGAGGATGATAATCGATTTTTTTTTTTTTTTCCCCGGTTTTGTTCATCCAGTTCTCTACGGCGCATTCTTTCGTTCTCTGGCAGAGCTTTGGATGCTTTCTGGCTAGTAGACGAGAAAAAGAAACACTGCATTCTCGCTCGCCGCCATCGCTGCGGGGGCTTGACGGATTGCAACGCGTTCGCTTGAGCGCAACCTCTCCAGAAAATTTTGTCTCGCCGATGTAGGATATCGAGCAGCATGCGTATGGTTCTCTGTGGACCAGGTGTCTTACGTTTTCTTTGATATTCCTTCGGTAGCCACATTAGGTGCCCAAAGTAGGTATTCGATTGTGGCCAACATGCTTTCCTTTGCGTTTTTATTTCCATGCCCCGCCCGACACACACAAAAAAAGACATTGTTGCACTGCCGCAAATTATTGTGTGGTGAAAGTTCGATTTTGTTACTTCTTTTATGGAAAGTAATGGGCCACGGGATGCTTGAGTTGCCGAATCCTCTTATTGTATTGTTACGGGGAGAAAATATATGTATTTACAATATATACAAGGTGTCCCAGCTAACTTGGACCAAGATTTAAAAAATACCCAAGAGCTCTAGAGAAATCGTACTGACTGCATAGTAGCCATAGTCGTATGTACTTACGACCAGTATGTTTTTAATCACGAAGTATAACTTAATTACTTTTAATCAGTGAATTATTTCATTATTGCTTGAATCACAAACATATTAATTGAAAGTTGTAGGGCACTTCAAATAACCTCCGAATCAAGCATTTGTTCTGGCATGGCAAAAAAAAGATTTTGTATTTTTCATGTATGTTATCTTGCCTACATGGACTAGTGGCTAGCGTGCTTGTGCTGACATATAGCAAATGCAGAATCAGATCGTGAAACGGGTATCATATTACACAGATATTTTTATTTTCCACCTGCAGCTGATATTAGCTGCGTTTAGTGCTAAGGCAGAAAACTGAACAAGTTGAATGACGTTTATAGCAGAAAGTGCAAATGGAACATGCGAATTCAAAAGCTTGTCCTCTCTCCGTTTTTGTTTTGTGTGTTGTGCTTTCTGCCACAAATATACATTCAACATTGTTATATACATTCAACGTATAGTGGAGGGGCTATAATAGCTTCATTCGACTTGCGTTAATTCTACTTTGATGGGACCGACAAATTTGATTGAATTAACTGGTGGGTAGAATTAAACGAGATCTGGAGCAAATGCCAAAAGACACCGCTTATTCATTCAGCAGTATTTGACTGATTCTAACATGCCCCGAGTCAAATGCACACCTGCTTTCTGTGTTCCGAAGTAGAAAATAAACATAGGGATATAATGCACCCTCAGTTGCTTTTATTTTCTTTTTTTATTTCTTTTTTTTTTTTGAAGAAATTGGCCAAGGGTCTAATATATCTTGGCGAATGGTGGCCCACTTCCTCTTTCGGACACCGTTTGATATTTCCCGCGGAAAAATCTAAATATTTTCACTTTAAATCTACTCTATGTGACCAGGCAAGGCCAAATGACAAGGTTGTTGAAAAAAAACCAACATGGCTTATTTTTTATGAGCGCATTATGTATGAAGCGTCTCAGTGATCATGGAACTGGCATAGGGATTCTAGTTGTGAAATGGAAAGCATTGACGGCGCTTCTTTCTATGTGGCATAGTGGCACCTCGCACTTCATGTAAACTATTTTTTAGTGATCCTTGCATCCTTCACAATTTTATCTGGGCATATCTACCTACTTGTTCCATAAAGTTCAGGCCAATGTTCAGCAACATCACAGTGGGCATCATTGTTGAGCTGCTGAGTGCTCTTTCTGGTGAAGTTCAGGACGCAGGTCTTGAATTTTAGATTATGGTTTTCCACGTTTCCTTGTGCTTGGCACAGATGTCACGAGGGCCTCTGTCTGCAATCTGTAGTTGAAAGTTCATCATATTCTCTGTCCTTCTGGATAATCCTTGATATACAATAAAGAGCTTTCCTATTTCTTCTGATGTGTTGACGTTTAGCAATGTCTGGACGCTGTGTAGGTTTGCTCTTTGATGTACTCAAAAGCACATTCGGGCACATACCTTTTGAAGTAGTTGTATGCAGTACACGACTCATCTTGCTGCCAGTGAGGCCGCAAAACTCTGTCTTAGACAGAGGAAAATAGTGTTTCTTTCTCTGTTGGAAGTTCTGAACATTATCCTGAAGAACGTATTTCTTGTAGTTGTGCATACGGCAGCTTGTTTTATTTACAGCCAGAGCGCTGGGAATCAAGTCTTTCCTGGCCAACCTCATCTTCATCGCTTTCAATGAAATCTGATGTGTTAGCGGAAGCAATGTGCCCTAGCAATATCCTTTCCGCCGAATGTGTCGTCATATCGTTAGGCTTTTGCTTCTAGAATGTTGCACTGTGTACATACAAGATCTTTGGAGAGAAAAAAAGTATCAACGCATGCGGTCGGTTATCACATATGAGGAACCAGCGGAGGGGTCACTTCATGCTTTGTGACCATGCACTAATTCCACTGCTGCTAGAGTACTCTTAGGAACAAGGCAATATACTTTGTTGTAGGTACAGTCTGAAGAATTTCACACATTTGACAATTTTACAAACGTCGCAGGGCATTTGAGAAAACTAGAAAGAAAAAAAAGTGCTTGCCTGCAGACGCTGCCACTGGTGTGACCTTGGTGTTTGTTTTGGTGCATGATTAATGGTTCTTTAGTGAGATGGAACTATAAACAAGCAAATTGCCAGAGTGGAAGCACTAGATTTAGGGAAATAAACAGATACACCTATTTTTTTATGAATCTGCCATAATGAATACATTTGTAGAATGTACGCAATGTGGTACATAACATTGCAAAGGGCTAAGGTCGACTTCGCCGCAATACAGTTATTTTATGCAGTAAAGCGTATGAATGCATTTTCAGCTTCATGTCCTTGCGGAGCACAGGCAATCTCTTGCCCAATTTTCTTGGTTAAAGAAAGAAAGGGTGTGCATTATAATCGGGTAAATACTGTAATAAAACATTGTGAGGTGCTGATATTGCTTGAAAACCTTTCCAGGGCAGGGCAAAAATAGATTTTTTGAACAGGAGAGGAAGTGGGTTGAACATGTTCACTGGCCTCTATTAAGCTCCACCGAGACATGTTGTTACTATAGTGGTCGCTGTTAGGGTCACCATAGTGGTCGGGCAACATGAATGCTGACTGGTCAAGCATGAATTATCCAGTGGAGTCCACTTTAAGGATCGAAAAAATGAAAGTTTGGGCCCACAGAAATGCATGGGCACTGGCCGGGAACTTCTGCCAGGATCGAATTAACTGAAAAATCAAATTAACCAGAGTTGAATTAACGGCAGTCTACTGTGAAGGTGTTTACACTGTTGCAAGCAGGTGCAGAAGGTAGCTCGTGCACTATTGCTAGTTTTTTTAGTAGGTCCTCAAGTACACTTGCAACATTCCATCGCAGATTATGGCAATGCCTAGGGAGTACTTGTTGGAGTGGTTCACAGCTGTGAGAAACTAGACTGTTGCTGCTTTGTGTGGGAGGCCTACCACAAATTGTGTATGGCTGCTGGGCTGTTTGACAACATGATTGTGTACTGCCTTTTTCAGTGGTGATCTTGCTAGAAGGTGGCACCGAGTACGATCTTCAGGCATTGGATGAGCCCATTCAGGAGGACAAGCCTTCCGAAGGGACCTCATTTTCCTCTGCAAGGTAAGCTCTGTCACTCTGTGGTGGAAGGCCCATGTGTACCCAACAAGGCACAATTGGCAAAGAAATGGCCTCTTATGAGAGCACACATAAGGCTCTGAGTATAAGGGGTGGGGTGAAGGGAAGGGTTCCGGTGGGTTACTAGTAATATCAAGCTGCATAAGATACTTGCCTTCATTTGAATAGACATCCTCTTCGCTACCACTTGCATCTTCCTACCATTTTGCCACTATTGAGCCAGCCAGTGACTAAACATAACGATGTAGCTTGTTGGTTTGACACCAGCATATGAGTTGCTGTGCAACTGCTTTTGATCCTCGACGACTTCCATGATGTTTGTCACGTGATACTAAGTCAAAGCATAACTATTTGCTCACAACAAGTATTCACCACAGAATCCTGTAGGTACATTCGCTGAACGATTTTCTGGACCTCGCGGCGGCCGAAAAATAGTCAGAAAAATCGAACAGTCCAAGAAATTCATTCACCCCTAAAAATAACATTTATTAAGCTTATATTGCCTTAAAGAAATACGTAATAAAGCCTTGCCTCAACTACGCTTGATGGAGATCAGATTTGATTGCTTTTGCGCAGGGGTGGCATCATCTCCATATACAGTCAACAGGAGCGTTGCCACGTTGGCGACCTCTGTTGGCGGATATTGCCATGGAGGGACCTGATTTTGCTATAACCTCCTGAGACCCGGGATGTATTTGGGTGCACAGATTTTTTCCAAACTTTCAGAATAAGTCAGTGGGTTTATGAAGATGAAAAGTGTTAATTGTTTTTTTAACATCCCTGATAGTTTCAGCTCAGCGCGATGTCCAATATATTGGACACCGGGATGCTACCCGGTCTTTTTCACCCAGCGCGCACGTAATGTCATACCGCAGATATTGCGCTCAAACTCCTGTGCAAAAATATTTTAATAACTCGAAAGGCAAAGTAGTGAATAAAGTACAAAAAAGAGCATTCCTCTGCTCAACAAAAATTTTGCTCTTGTGTTCACTTCCTGTGGGCAACTTCAAAACGCTTTTTTTTCCTGGGTGATGCCGAAGAAGAGCCGACATTTGGTGAAAACGATATTTGTTTTCATGTCGCAGCCATGTATTCTGCAACGGGCAGCGTTTGCAGTGTCTGCCAGCATTGAGCAGTGGGTAGTGCTCTTTTTTTGGGGTTCTCGAGGAGACAGTCGAGCCTGCCTTGATGGCGGATGCCACTCGGCTTTGTTCTCACTCTTCGTTTCATTCGGCTTCTTCCCTTGAGCCACGAGAGTCTCGGCAACAGATTGGCGGAACTGCATAGATTTGAGTATTTCTTTCCGCTGTTCCTTTAGGGAGGGTATGTGTCGCGTGTACTGCACCCAGGAGTTGCTGAGGGCAATGTAGAAGAGGTGAAAGATGGCTCTGACTGCCCACTTGTTGGCGCGTGCTTTTATCCTGTAATAACTTATCATTTGGTCTGCCTTGTCAACACCCCCCATGTTGACGTTGTACATGCACACAATATCTGGTCGAGGGACATCGATATGTCCTTTTCCTTACGAGACCACCTGCGACAGGTGTCTTGCGGGTCCTAGCCATGGATTGAAAAAAGAAAAGTTATCCGCTTAATTCATCAGACACGCGAGGCCAGTCCTCTAAAGAAAAAAAAGAGATGCGATTTTGTCCACAAGCCGCTAAATGCCAACAGTACTCGCCTGCTGTTCATAACAAGGCCATCTCAAAGCGCGGTCAAAATAACCGGGTTGAGTCCTAGCGTCCAACATAATGGACACGCGAAATCAAAGAAAGCGTGAAAAAAAGTAAGCGCGCCAAAAATTTAAATTTCGTATTCTGCGCTTATGCTGTTGTATTAACTTTATTATAAAATCAAAAATATGCCCTGAAGGCAGGTAGAAATACGAGAAACAGTGCTTACTTCTCCGGCAGCTGCTGCAAAACGCCACGCCGCTGAATGCCGCCATTGTGGAACTGTTTCGGCAGGAATTTGAACGATGTATTTTCATCAATGCTGCATAGATGGCGCAAACAGGTGTCCAATAAACTGGACAGTGCGGTTTTATGAGGATGAAAGCCTTGTAACAGGAGTGCTGTCTTATTTCTTAATGTCCAATATATTGGACAAATCCCCATAGCGGGGTCTCAGGAGGATAAGTTATTGTGACAATAGTGCTGACCGAAAAAAAGAAGTGCTGTCCCCTGGAGCGTTTCGTCAGCAAAGTAAGAATGGGCATGGCCTCTGAGACTGGAGGATGGCACATTCTCTCTATTAGGTTTGTTCAATTCAGAAACGGTGCATGGCACCAAAAACGAAAAGGTGCAGGTGGTATGATGCCAGCTATGGTGTGCCGAGCTGCACCCACTTGCTGCAAAGTTCAAGGGTGCACTGCACCGCGGCGGCACCTTGCTTTGCACCCCATTCACTCGAGCACGGGGGTGCAGGGCGCACCGCTGCATCTTGGTGAATCGAAGGCCCAGGTGCAGTGTACTGTTAATAGGTTCAAAAAGTGCAGAGAAACTTGGCTGAATCGAATAAACCTATTGAAAGTGTGTGCCTCCCAGTCTTGGAGGCTCTAAAGTGGGCCACTGGACACCAAGTCAGCTGAAAATTCAACATGGCGGCCTCCAAGGTCGGGTAGCGTAACTCGGAAAGCAATTTTGTCCGGAAAATCTAACTTTGGGGCCTAAATTCATCGAAAAGAACCGGTCGCGAAAATGCATTAGCTTGTATGGGAACCCTGACGGTGCATTTATGATGTCTGGAATATCCGTAATGTTCGAATTTTTTGAGTCCGAAAAATCTAACAGCTACTGTATGCACCCAAAGTGGCATCATGCGTTGTGCATAATGCAGAAAGATGCAAAGCGTTCCCATACAGTTCTTGCTGTTTCTTTTTTGTTTTGCATTGATTGTGGAAGTGTACATTTCTTTTCTTCTGTTTTTTGGTTGGAAACCAGTGGTGCTTTTGCAGCACTGTGTGCTTGCCGCATTCTGGTGGTTGCCCAAGTAACCGGTGCACTGTCAATTAACTCCAAATTAACGAGTGCTTGATGCCATTGAATAATGCAAATGCTTAGTAATACCACAGGAAAGTCTGAATAAGCTTTACTAATGAAGGAGGGTCAACCTAATGAAGTTCCCCAACCTTTACTACTTGGAGAACTGAAGTGCACATGGTGCATGCATGCAAATATGGACGACATGCTCATAACGTGGTGTAACATGGTCCAGTGGCATCCATGGATGGTCCCTTGGGAGAGGCATCTTGGCCTTTACGAATAGTGCCACATGTCATCTTTATATAAATCAATGGGTGAGGCTGACTGCCATACTGATTGAAACAAGACGGACTTGCAACATATTATTTGTGCAGAGGATGTGGGTGATATTCTGTCCTTTTGATGGAACTTTTTTCCTAGCGTACTATTAAAACGACAATATGTATATTAGAGAAGCATTAATTTTCATGTCTCTTGGCTCATGCTTGTTGCTCTACAGCAGTAGTTAGTTTTTTCAACTTGCTTACTGTTTTTTCAGGGATGAAAAGGAAGTGAGTGATAAGCCTGAAGTCAAGGAAGAGTCGTCTCAGGTCAGTGTTGACTACTTGGCTTTTCTCTCTGTAAAGTCAGGGTTGTTTCTCTATGGTGCACAACAGTTTTGGTCCTCAGATATCCCAAAACTCCGTGTATGCTTAAATTTGACATATTAGGTTTGTGCATGCATTGAGAAACTCAAAAGCACAGCTAGGATTTAATGTCGTCTTTCTTATGGGAACTTGAACTACATAACAGTCTGCATCCTAGCATTCTCTTGTGCACTGTAGTGCACGTGCACACTGATAATATTTTCAATTTAGCTGAAGCCTGGCATTAGAAGGAGAGTTCCACATACTTTTTTTTTCCAGGGTTTTGCTTGGTGTGAACTGAATATGTTGACTAACGACCTTGCATCACTACAGGGAGGGGACGCACCATCTTCACCGACTCGCTCGGATGTGACTGCTGATGATGACAAGCGACACAAGAGGGCTGACGACGAGGAGGACGACGAGGATGCCAAGTCAGATTCTAAGCAGTCGGGTGGCGGCCGCAAACGCACCTACAGCTCCAGCAGCCAAAGCAGTTCCAGCTCAGACTCTGACTCGGATGACAGCGATAGTAAGTGGCAGCTCCATTCCAAGTTTAATATCTTCTGGATTAATTTTATTGTTGCAATCTTAGTGTAACACTAAAACTAACAGTAAAACAGGTATCTGTTTTAGTCTTGTTGCTCTTACCTTCATTGTTGTGTATTGTGTTGTGGCTTAACGAGCCACAGCGTGGCTTGTTAAGCATCTACGCTATGTAGCAAACCGCACCTACATGCAACTGTAGTGCATATGTGCAGCGTTTGCTTTGTACACGACAGGGCTTGATTGCACACTCACCCTCATATGCTCCAGTCTGGTCGTGCTACGTGGTGCAGACAAGCTTTGTCCTGCACCAGCTTGGCCGATGGATAGTAGGGCTTTTTTTTTTTTACCTACACTTCGTGCAGGATCGTGTAGACGAGTGTAGTGCCGGGCAGAGGCTATGACGTCATGTGCTACACTTGGCTCGCTGAGCTGTAGCCAATCGGAGCAGACAGCGCATGTCTTCTGCATCAGCAGACGAAAAGCATTTGACTCCGTACTTAGCCTTACTTCGCATTTACTGGCTGCATATATGCCCTTGCCTGAAACTAAATGCCAATGTACGAGTTTTCTTTCATCTACAAATTTAGGCAGACTGCAGCAAAATAACATTGCGAATACGCAGTGCATGAAGACAACTTCTCAGTGCGTATGCGATAACCCCTCGTTAATTCGACCCTGGTTAATTCGGAAAACCAGATCATGCAGAGTCGTCCTCTGGTCCCGGCAGCCATATACATTGTATATGTATGCATTATTTAATGCAATTAAACTCTCGTTAGTTCAGACGTGTTTGATTGCACATCGGTTAAGGGGGGACACGGGTCTTTGGGACGAAAAAATAGCGAAAAAAACTGACTTTTTGAAAATGGTGTTTCTGAAATCTACAGCCCTCTTACACAACCAGACCGAATTTTTAAACTATCCTATCTGTATTTTAGCCACAGCATTACTTCATTTCATTGATACTAGCAAAATTTGAGCCGAAATTAATACTAAAATGGCACTTCTCCTACGAAACGCAGCTGCCGTTTCATGCATCCTAGCGCGGACATCTTGGTCTCATTTCAAAGAACGGTCTTCTTTCTTCAATTTTCCGCCAACGCAGGCTCTATGCAGCCATTAGATTCCTTCAGTTACCGCGCCAAAGAAGGGTCCCAATGCGCTCTCTTATTAGTTGTTGAGTGCGCGTTACTTGAGGGCACCATATGTGAATGGCGGAATTCCTTTCTCGTCGTCTGCTCCCCGCTTCATTCGGCTGTGCGCCATCCGCCATATTGCCCTAGCATCAGTGTCTGCTGTGCGATGGCCCATTTAGGAAGAAAATTCCACACGAGGAACAAGTTTGGTGGAAGAAAGGTGCGACGTACATTGATTGAGAACTGCAAGAAGTGCTCCGCAACCCAGCAAAGCGTCGAAATCTTGGTGCCCGCCGGCGCTATCGTCGATCCGATCGCCGATAACGCCGATGTAGGTCTAGTCCTAACAAGCCCTTCGCCCTCATCGCCTGCCGGAGGTACTGAAGGTAGTCTGCGCAATGACACAAAGTTTCTGCAGCCCGCAGAAACAGAAGAGGTCAAAAGGAAAACGCAAGAAAAACTGCAGCGCCTCTCATCAACTCCCGCGACGAAGAGGAAGCGAGATTTACTAGGTGATAGCACCAATACCGCGGTGCGCCTCTTTGACGGGACTGTGTTTACCGTTGTCAGTTTAGATGCAGTGAACACTATGCTTGCGGTGGCCAATTGCAACATTTGTAGGGGGGGCTTAAATATAGTCAGAGAGGAGCATGAATACGGACTTGCTGTCAAGTTGCTTCTTACGTGCGTGAACTGCAGTGTGGTGTCGTCGAACTAGAGCTCGCCGTGCGTGCGCGGTGCACAAGAAGTGAACCCGTTTGCTGTGAACGTTCTCACCGCTCGGGCTATGCAGGCAACTGGAAATCGCCAAACAGCTCTGAATGATGTGTTCTCAATAATGAACATAAGCCGTCGTGGACTCGACACGAAGACATGGCAAAGCTACATCAAAGGAAAGCTGACACCTGCAGCCGATCGCGCGGCCCACAGCCCGACAAGCGAGTGTGCGCGGTCGGTGCGCTATCTTTACACTGAATTGTGCCTTAGCAATCCCGGAAACATTGCGGTGTCGTACGATGGATCATGGATGACCCGCGGACATTTGAACTGTTCACTGGTTTTGTTATTGACTATGTTGTCTTGAGCAATTTCTGCGCTGCATGCGAGCGGGGCCCCAAAGAAGATAATCATTCCTTCGAAGATTGGAAGGCCAGTCACCAGTCACAGTGCCAGAAGAACACTGACAAGAAGTCAGGAAAAATGGAAGTGGAGGCCGCTCTTATTCTTTTCAGGAGGTCTCTCGAACGGCACAACCTTCACTACACCACTGTGCTCAGTGATGGGGAAAGTCGCTCATACCTTGCCTTGCAAGAGAAATAGGTTTATGGATACATAGAGATTGACAAGGTGGATTGCGTAAATCATGTGCAAAAGCACATGGGCACCGCTTCGCACAACCTTGTAACGAAGCACAAAGCACTGGGCTTTCAGAACCTTGGCGGAAAGGGTCGACTGACAGCAGACCTTATCACAAGGCTGAGCGCGTACTACGGGTGGGCGCTGAAAACGCACAAAGGAGATGTGGATGGCATGCGCAAGGCAGTGATGGCTATGTACCATCACATCACCTCCAACGACACTGATGCAAACCGTACACTTTGCCCAACAGGCCCCAACTCCTGGTGCTGTCAAAATGGTGCACAGGCCAGGTGCGAGCTTGTACCGAAACATCCTCGCAACTTGCCTCCTCACGTTTGCCAGACCTTACTCCCCATATATGAGCGCTTGAGTGATAAAAAACTGCTTGAAAGGTGCCAAGGGGGAAAGACCCAAAACAACAACGAGAGCTTCCACTCAATGATCTGGTCTCTTGCATCAAAGGAGCGCCATGCCTCTCTCTTCACTGTGGAGGCAGCTGTGGCGGAGGCAGTGCTGAAGTTTAATGCAGGCAGCTACAAAGTGTCGGCGTCTATACTCATAGAGGTGAGCCTCAACCCCAGCAGAGTAAGCAATGACCGCATGAATGAGAAAGATCAGCGGCGAATGAAGGCTTCAGCTCGAAAGCGTGGATCTGTCGAAAAAATGAATCGAGCCTTGAAAAAGCGCCACACAGGGAACAGTTCCCAAGCTGACTATCTGCCAGGGACATACTAGCCTGTTATGGCTGGCATTTCATGATATTCCTGAATGAATGAAGTTGTGTGTGTTTTTTGCAATTTTCTCAAAACAAGCTTTTCATTCACCCTGCTTGTTTGTGGCAACAATATCTCAAGATCTAGGACAGCTGGAGCTGTAATTTTTTTTATTTGTATATAAAGCTAAATGCATAAAGCTTGAAGTGCTGCAAGCAGATTCTTGTTTTTCATTTTCCTATAATTTTTGTTCCCCTTTTGTTCTTGTGACATAGTAGTCATGGTGTAAACAATGGACTTTTATGAACTGCTAAATTGCTAATTATTGTTGGATTTGAAAACTGCTTGCAGCATTTCACTCCTTAAACATTCAGCTGTCCACTCATGCATTAATCATAGCTTTCTGTCCAGAGTTTTTTTACCTATTGTCTCCACAAATAATAGTAGTGTACTTTTAATTACTTCCATAATTACTTGACCTATAAAAAAATAATTGCACTTTTGAAATCATCTTGAAAATTAAACAAGTCTATGTATTTTAATTGAATTTGGTCTAAAATAAGTATGACATCTAATCGCCATGTCCCCCCTTAAGTCAGACAACTCGAAGCTCGGCGAGTGCCGTATGTGTGTGACGCAAAAGAGCAAAAATGGCGGTGTCTGCATCGCCATAGTCGTCAGTTGAAATCGTATGTGAATGACAGCACTGCTGAACGCTTCGTGCCCATTTGTACCTTTAAAGCCTTTATTCTTGCGTTTACCATTGCACATGGCACTGTATTGGCCGCGTGCTTTCATGATTGTGTAGTCGCCATCCTAAGCGTGCATCAACCGCATGCAGTGATAACTGCCTAGCTGCCATCCATGATCACGTGTATATGGCGACCGCGGTTTCGTTCGCAGTTGCAGCAAACGGTACTTTCGTTTTGACTTGGTGCATGCGTTGGACGCATGCCTTCAAAACTGCAAGGTCGTTGTCTATGATTGCACCGACAGCTGCCGCGGTTGCGGCCACAGTGGTTGCGGCAAACAGTAGTTTTTGTTTTGAGTCGGTGCGTGCGTCACCTGAGTGCCTTGATAACTTCCTAGTCGCCATCCATGCGTTGATAGCAACCGTGCTTTCATCCACAGTTGCAGCAGACGGTAGTTTCGTTTTGACTCTGTGCATCCGTCGGCCGTGTGCCTTCAGAACCGCAAAGCCGCCGTTCATGATCGCGTTGACACCGGCCGAGGTTTCGTCCGCAGCGGTTGCAGCAAATAGTAGTTTCATTTTGATTCGGTGCAAAGCTGTCTACATCGCGATGGGTGGCGACCTGGCGACACTGGCGAAAAAATAATCAGAATGTTCGCATAGTGAAAAGCTTGTCTCAGATGAAAACGCGCGCTGTGGCCGCACTTCAAAGGAAGTCGTGAGGTCTTCGCCGCTGCGAGCGCTAATTAGTCACGAGATCACAAGAATTGCAGCTTCCGCACTGCCTTTGTGCAAAATAGGAACAGGCTTTGCTGATCCATTCAGTAAATTAATGCGTATTGACGTAGTAAGAATTCGTTTGTGTTCTTGATGCCCTTGATAATTCAACATTTGGTTAATTCAGAAAATTTTTCCAGTCCCGTGAAATCCGAATTAACGAGCTAGTGCGGAGTATGAAGCCTGCAACATCCGTGGATGAGATAATTTCATCTTGGAAGATTAGCTCACCTTCCTCTGTGGCACATGGTCGCGCCACCACTTCGCTGCGACACATTTGCAACACCGGCCTGCTTGCTTGTCGTCTGCTGCCTACGCTCATTGAAACCACCATGTAGAAAGTGTAGTTTTCATGCTACGCTTCAGCTATAAAAAATGGTTTCGTGTAGGTGGGCGAAGCTACACCTTTCAGCACCAAGTAAAAAAAATGGCAACTTCCTACATTAGCTACACTCATGTAGCCATTGCAGGTAAAAAAAAATAACCCTATAGCCTTATCCAACTTGCGCATTTTGAAGTGCTATCACACTAAACACGAAGTGAAGTCTGCCAAGGCATCTAAGCAGGAACAGCCAGGAGTAAGAGTATGTTGGCAAGCATGCGTGTAGTCTGACCTCACGTTTCACATGGTTCAAGGCTGCTATGAGTGGTCAGAACTAGTTGAAGTTAGCGAGACTCAACGGCCTCAACACTGATAAGCAAAGTGGCCAAAGTCTATTTTCTACGTGGGTGGCCGTGACCGAGTGCGAGCTGACAATATCCGGCTTCTTCCGTATGTACGTAATATCAGAATTCAAAAACACATTTTCGCCTACTTGAGCCTGTGAAAGGGGGTATCGAGGGGCCCGATCTTTATTAATCATATCATGAGAAGCTAACAAACAGGCACCAAGAACAACATAGGGGAAATTACTTGTACTTATTAATTGAATTAAAGAAATTCTAAATTAATGTCAATGAAAGTGAATGAAAAAACAACTTGCCGCAGGTAAGGAATGATTCCACGTCTTCACATTACGCATGTGATGCTCTAACCAATTGAGCTACTGTGGTGCCGTTTCCCCATCCACTTCCTTGGGTATTTATGTGTTACTACTGGAACTAACCTTCACCACCACTCACACTCGCCTTGGTGGCGGATATGGAAAATCCTTTCTGCCGCAGGTGTCACAAGTACGTGATCGTTCTGGGTGAAGACAACTGGTAAATAAACCCACACATGCTACCTGAAGGCATCAGTGTTGCCGGATTGAGTTACCAATTGAGCTACCATGGCGGGAAACGGCGTTGTTTGGTTGAGATGTTCACAGCAGTGTATGCTATCCGCGGACTGTTTTTTCTTCTTCTTTTCAGCAAGCCCGAAGGGTGGTTCAGGACCACTTTAGGCCTGTGAAAATTGTATCACGTTAATAAAAGTATGGTATTTGTTTTGCAAATCCTTTGTCTTATGTGTATTTGCCTGCAGAGGATGCCTCTGACGATCAGGATTCTGGTGTTCCGGGTGAGGAGAGTGGTGGGGAGAGTAAGAAGGCCTCGAGGAAGAGCAAGAAAAAGTCCAAGAGGCTCAGCAGCTCTCCTCAGGCAAAGAAGGCCACCAAGGCCAAGGAGGAGAGGTCAGAGGATGGCAATGAGGAAGGCAGCAGCACCAAGGGCGAGCCAGAGGATGACGATGAGGATGGTAAGACTCACTGCTGTGTCTTGAGACTTTCACACCAACCGTCATTTGATTTGCACGGTGGTAATTGTAATCTATGTGTGCAGTCATATCAGTAGCTGTGAACGCTGCTCTGAGCATTTCGCACACGTGCTATCCTGCAGCTGTCAGCCTTAATGGTTTTATCAAAACATAATTCTTTTTGCTTTCCTTCTATCATTCGAGCAGCGTTCTTTTGCAGGGTCGCTGTTTTTCATTTCAATTTATTTCTTGCTGTTCGCTCAATTACTGTAGTTGTACAGATGCAAGTAATCTTTCTTTTTATTATTTTTAGAGTTTAACATAGCAATAGAGGCTGTTCTACACACACTGTTGTCAGCACAGTTGTCACATTGCTTAGCCTGCATGGGTGTGAAAAGGGTGTGCATTCATTATTTTTACCTCTTCCTGTAATTTTGTTCCCAACTCCAGCCACTTTTTCTGTGGATTGGCAATGCCTTTGGCCATCCCTTTTTGCTTTTTCTCATTTATCATAATTCTCGCATAAGGCTCACACTTCCTTTCATGTAAAACTTATTTGAAGTTGGGGGTGCAGTAATTAAGCAGGGAAGATTTTTCAAGAAGAATGTTACAGGTGTTGAATAGAAAAATGAGTGTCGGTAAAACAATCTTCTGACGTCAGCCACTGTAAGCTTAAAACAAAGTATTTCTTTCAAACAAAGCTTAAATTTGTATAAAGAGCGCAGGTCCTACACAAGGAGGAATAGATTGATTACTCATTTAATTACTCGAGGAAATAAATTTTAATTTTTGATGGCCAATGTAGGAGCTGTGAGCAATGTGCGAGCGTGAGTATTATGCAAGTAAATACCCCCTTATTTACTAGGAGATCCTTCACGTGCTCCCAATGCACAGGACACTGCAATTTTTGCGACTGCCGCAGCCAGAATTTGATCCCACGACCTCGTGCTTAGCAGCGCAACACCATTGCCTCTAAGCCACCGCGGTGGGTCCCCATTTGGGATACGAGGCAAACAATGCACCTTGGAAATTCATTAATAACAATACATAAAAAATACACCAGTGTACGTAGTCACATTTAATTTATCCAAGTCCTGGCGAGTGCAAGTGCAGCCTTCGACAACGTACTGATCTTGATAGCGAGCTGTGTCATCACTTAGTTTTTTGTATGTGCAATGTATGAAATGAAGAATGGTTTATTTCAAATCCTTATAGTCAAACCTGAACTATAGAAGCAGTTTTCTTCATCCTGATTGCTTAATTAGCTTCAGGTCAGTCGCTCAGCTCTGCCAGCAGTAGACCCCCTTATCGCAGAGGTTACACAGAAATCGCCTCTGCGATTTACCAGTTCCCTTCCCTCTTCCTTACAGGTCGCCCCGACTCGGTGACTGACATCAAGAATAAGGGGGACGAAGAGGAGGACGAGTCCAAGGCCACAGTCGATGAGCAGGCCAAGAAGGGTGAGACTGGCCAGGGGGACGGGTCTAAGGCTGTCGAGAGCGAAGAGAAGAACCGGCCACGGCCCCTTCACCGGACTTGCTCCATCTTCCTGCGTAACCTGGCACCCACCATCACCAAGATGGAAGTGGAGGCGGTCAGTGCTTGTTACTGTAAACGAGAGGGAGCTTTATGCTTTTATACTGCTTACTACAGTCCTGTTGATACTTATTTTGTTAGATGTGGAAGAAGCTGGGCTAGTTGGTTATAATTTAGCACATTGATCAGCATGGACAATGGGACACGTTTACCCGAATATGTGTCGTATTCATATCACTTGTCTCATCATTTCCTGTGCTCTTTGCTGTGTGGAATGTACAAAACATGTTCTAAGAATTCACATACAAAAAGAAAGAGTGCCTTCAGAAGTCCACGTTTGTTCACTCTGCAGGCATTGACCTAAAATCAAAACAAAAATGCATCATAGGTAGTGCAAGAAATAGGCTCTTTTTATCTGCACTTGCCTATTTGTTTTTTGCTTTACTGCACTAATTAATATGTGTGCTTTTTGTATCGCTTGTCCTGTTGTCTGTTGCACTGTTTCAGGCAAAAAGAATGCAGAGGCCTAATGAAAGTGCCTTCAATACTCCACTGTTGTTCCCTCTGAAGGCTTCCCATCTGATCAGCTTTGTTTGTGAGAATGCAGTCTCCTAGTAGTAAAAGCATCAGCAATGATCAAAAACTTTTATTCAATATCATTCAGTTTATTTTTGTTTTTTTATAAAACCTGTTGCTAGGAGTTGGCCAGTATCCTTTAGCACCTGGCGGCTGCCTGAGCTTGACTGATAATCGCCTGTTAAACTTCTAGGTCTGAGCTGCGCGTCAGAGCCTCCCAGGTGTCTGTTGGGTGCGTTTCATCTGATATCTGTGGGCATGTCCACAGCATATGGACCATGCTTGCCAGTTTTTCATAATGTTCGCATTTAGCTTCAAATTGGTCTGGGTAGAGTTTACTAAATAGTAATCGATATGGGTAGGTTCCAACTTGTAATTTTTGCCAGATCGACTCTTCCTTTATGCTGAGTTATTCCTTCCTCTTCCTTTTGCTGAGGGTATTCCTTCCTAATTAATCTATAGTAGTATGGGATTTCTTGGTAGGTGTTCATGCGAGCCTTTTCCGACTATATGTCTTCTGTGGAATGGGGCATTGAGCCCACCCGGATAGGAAGTCCTCAGGCAAACTCGTTTGCTCCTTGATTGCCCATGAGAGCCTAATGTGCTGGAGTCCACATTAGTAAAACCTGGAGCTCCATTGGGTTGTTTGTGAGGATTCTGACCGCCTCAGCTGAGATGCCTCCGCTGTTAAAATTGTTTATGGCGCTTTTGAAGTCGCAGATAATTACTTTGGTATTTTTGGGAGTAGCTGCCAACGCTATCGCTAATTGTTTTGCCATTGTGACCGACCTATTCCTGACCGTGCAGCACACGCGTGTGGTCATGCTCCCGTCAGACACAACCTCAATTTTGTCTCTCCTGCGACGGTATTCCGCAGTGTCAGGGTAGAGTACACCGGACTGTCCTCTGTATTTCTTTTGTAGTGCTTCGGCCCTGCTCTATCTCCTTTCCTCGTGAAACGCTGGGTTCATGTTCTTGGGAAGGGGGAGGAGTCGGATATTGTTTCTTATGTCCCGGGAATATCCTCTTGTAGGTCAGCTGTGTCTTCACAGGGGATCCCGAGTTTGTTCAGGATGTGTCTGCCGTTCTTGGTTGATGATAGTCATTGGTGTCACGATCAACTCCTCTGTAGTGTTGGAGAAGCCTAGTTTCATAAGCATGTCTGTGGATGCGCTTATGGGAAGTCCTAGGGCTGTTTTCATGCTTTTTCTAACGAGCACGTCTAGCTTGTCTTTCTCATCCTTGGTCACCCTTAAATACGGTACTGTGTACGTGATTCTGCTGATCACGAATGCTTTGACAAGCCAGGGGAGTTAGGCTTTTTTCATCCCCCAGTTCTCGTTTGCAATTCTGCGTATAAGTCTTCTGATCTGTTGTGCACTGTCTAGTTGAGTTATTGTCTCATTATTTCTGCCGCTGGCTTGAAGCCATAGACCCAATATGCGGATGGTGTCCACTCTGCGAATTTCCTCCTCCTGCTCTAATTTGGATAGTCAGCTTTCGGTCTTTTATCTGTGCCCCTTGGCTTTCTCTAGTTCCCTCATTCTAAGCTACACAAAGGACAACAGATTTTGTCATCACGTCATCTAACCGAGTCAGCTGAACCTTTCCTTGTGTTAGTATACTTGGCAGGGGGCACCTTTTAGATTCCGTTCATCAGGCGTATTTGTCATTTCACAAGTGTGTCACCATAAGGCAGATGTTCCTATTAACGATCCGGTGTGCTTAAAAGGGACACTAAGTTAGTTTACACTGATCCAGTGTTCTTTCAAAACTCGTATTTTCATTAATTTTGTGGTAAAAAGTTCATTACTGGAAGGGAAAAAAAATGGACAACTTTCTGTTTCTTAAATTTTGTGCCGGAACCTCAGTGCCAGGATGTCACTGTGACATCGTGGGTTTCAAAGTACCGTAAAAACCCGCGTATAGTATGAGGTTTTTTTCCTGTTATTAGCGTCCCGAATTTCCGCCTCGTACTATATGCGGATCCGGACAAAAATTTCAAAGTTCGGCTCGAAGTTTTGGTTTCGTTATTGCTCTGTGGCTACGGCTTGGCTTCGTAATATCTGCATGGCTACGACTTGGCTTTGTTATTGCTGCCTGGCTACGGCTTGCCTTCGCTATTGCAGCGTGGCTACGGCATCGTTTCTTTCTTTGTTGAGTGCGGACCTTGGCAGTTCACGTGTTAACCGCGCTTCGCGAAGTGCATCGTTTTTAGTGAAGGAGCACGATGTCGGGGGCACGGAAGCAGTACTCGGCAGCTTTCAAGCGAAATGTGATTTTAGCGGCAGAGGAAATCGGCAACAGTGCGGCCGGGAGGCAGTTTGGCGTCACCGAGGGAAGTATCCGCGGATGGCGACGGCAAAAAGAAGCACTTTTCGAGTGCAGCGGAAAGCGAAGAAGCTTTCGCGGCCCGAAGAATGGGGCATTCCCTGAAATTGAACTCAAACTGACGGAATTCGTCCGAGAACAGCGAGCCGCGCATCTTGCTGTGAGCGTGGAGCTCATGCAGGCAAAAGCCAGGGAGCTTGCGAGAGAAAAAGGCCTAACGAGCTCCACCTTCAAAGCAAGCAAGCATTGGGTTTATCGGTATATGTGCCGTGCAGGATTTTCATTGCGCCGGAGAACTTCAATTTCACAAAAGCTGCCGGAATCGTTTGAGGAGTTACTGGTGGCTTTCCAGCGCCGCGTTATTTCGTTGCGCAAGTTGAAGAACTTTCAGCTAGGGCAAATCGGCAATGCTGACCAAACACCAGTTTATCTGGACATGCCATCGCCCCTCACCGTGCACGAAAAGGGCTCGAAACAAGTTTGTGTCCGGTCCACTGGGAACGAGAAGACGCGTGTTACCGTCATGTTGTCATGCACGGCAGACGGCCGCATGCTCCCGCCCTATGTCGTCTTCAAGCGCAAGACAATGCCGAAAGGTGAGCTGCCGAAAAATGTCATCGTTAAATGCCATGAGAAAGGGTGGATGAATGAGAGTCTTGTGCTCGACTGGATAAAGTCCGTTTGGTGTAGGCGGCCCGGTGCACTGTTGTCGTTCCCGTCCATCCTCGTGCTGGACGCGTTTCGTGGCCATTTGGCCGACTCGGTGAAGAAGCTGTTGCGTGATTGTAATACTGAACTCGTCGTTATCCCTGGTGGGATGACGTCTCAGCTGCAGCCTCTAGATGTTTGCGTCAACAAGCCTTTCAAGGACGCGGTGAAGCGGTGCTACGCAGAGTGGATGCGGTTGGGTGAACCTGCAGTGACGCCAACTGGGCGGCTGAAGCGGGCATCGCCAGCCACGCTGTGCAAGTGGATCGTGGACGCATGGGCGAACATCCCAGAAGACCTTGTGCGTCGCGCTTTCAAGAAGTGCGGGACCTCGAACGCGCTCGATGGCACCGAGGACGAGTACCTCTGGGAGGATATGTCAGACAAGGAATTGTCCGATGAAAGCGCAGCGGAGGACGACAGTGAATGAAGTGCTGAGTCCGATTTCAATAAATGTTTTCCCCGAGTTTCTCTCACTCGTATTATACGCGGGTAAACCTTTTTCTTTCCATTTCTCGTCCCAGAAATTTCACCTCGTATTATATTCGGGTTCGTATTATACGCGGGTTTTTACGGTATTTTCTCAAATTTTGGCTGTTGTGGTATTGTAAACATTCCACTATAAACTAGCGAAGTTCAGTCTTTAGCTATCTTTGAATGAAATCTGGTCTTTTTTTACCAATAAAAAAATCAACTAGGCCCAAGCAGATTCTGTCAAAATCTATGGTATCATGACAAACTAGTGTGAGTTTTCCAAACAGCCTTGCCAGTGATCTTTCTTTTTTTTGTGTGTGTGTTTTCTGGCTTATGAAACCCCCTGTTATGATAAGAGTGGCTTTTTTGGTAATATAGAAGCGTAACCTAATAATTTTTCTTTTAGCATCCCTGGCAGCAGTGAATTAGATCAAAACCGGAATGCCCTTTCATAGAGAACTGTTTATGGCCATGTTTCCCAATGTTCTGTGCTTTTGATGGTGTGTGTTGTTGCAGATGTGCAAGCGTTACCCTGGCTTCCTGCGGGTGGCCATTGCGGACCCTCAGCCTGAGCGCCGGTTTTTTCGTCGGGGCTGGGTGACGTTTGAGCGCACCGTCAACATTAAGGAGATCTGCTGGAATCTTAACAACATTAGGGTGAGCATTGCTGTCAGTGGGCAATTAATCACTAGTAGGACTGGGTGAATGATCAACTAACCGTCCGATTAAACAAATAATACTTTAATCGTCATGAATTTTTCTAGCACTAATACAGTGATAACTCGTCAATTCGAACCTGCTAAATTCGATCTTTTGATTTATTCGAACCGACGCTGTGGTCCTGTCAAAATCATGTGTACTTCAATGTGCACAAATGGCCGGTAATCCGAATGCGAAAGTGCTTGCGATGCTTATTCCAAACGTACCTGCCACCGAACATATTCTCAGTAGTGCCAACTCTCACAGCTGCACTTCCGGCCCGTCAGTGTGTGCCGGCTGCTGCTGCCGTCTCCCATTGCAAGTACCATATATAGGAACACCCAAATTCGGAAATTTAATAATAAAGATGGGGTGCGGGTTATATGCAAATTTTGCCTTTAGGTGGGGCGAGACAGCAGCGAGAATTTTGCCTAGAAGTCTGGCTTCTGTGCTTCGTAGCCACCGATGCGGATGACGAAGGCAGAGTCAGCGCCATTGCTGACAATGGCTAAGGTTTTCATTTAAAAACATGGCACCGAACAGCCAGAAGCTTGGTAACAAATGTTAAAACAGCTAAGTCTAGCTTTGCCGAGCACACTATGGCAATGAGGATAGTGGCTGGCTATGAGTGCCAGCAGATCATTGTGTGAGAGTGCTTGTTCGAGGCTTCTAGACAATCAAAATGGTGGTTCTAGACAATCAAATGGCACTGGTGGTTTCAGACCTGCGGTCAGGGCAAAAAGTCTGAAAAATTGGACGACAAAGGATTTCAGCACCCGATGTCCTCATGCATTGGCTCTATGGGTCCATGGTGGTGCCGTGAAGGCATTTGAATCATCAGGCATTTCGAACTAACCGGTTGTTGACGAACTGTACCCTCACTGTAGCTAACTTGTGATTGTGTCTGAGTGAGCGTAATATGTTTGATGTATGTCCACTCAATGTCTACTCAAGCAAGGTGTCACTTGGGGCAGACGGGGCGCTGCCTTAACATTTGCCTTACATAGCACCAAGGTGCAGGGGCGTAGCCAGGGGGGGGGCTTATGGGGCTTCAGCCCCCCCCGAAATTTTTTAGTGCTGTCCATGCACCGCTGACCAAAGCGACCCCCGGTGCCGGAAATCACTCTGGATTTTGTCTAGAATGTCTTTTTGACGCTCGAAAAGACATTTAACCGCGAAGATTGCGAACTCGGGCTGGATTTCGTACCAACGCCCATACACCGGCAGTCACATAACGCCAAGCAGTCCCATCCGAGCACAAAGTTTCAAGGGCGCTTTGATGGTGAGCGGGCTCGCCGCGGCATCTCACTGAGGCCACGGAATCTATAGAGCGCATGGATATCAATTGCGGAACTTTATGGGTATAAATCTCATAAGCTCTTGATGTGAAACGTGGATTGACATTTCCAAAGTTGTGCCTTAAATTTTCAATTGCGGAACTTTGTGGGTTTAATGTTGTTATAAACATTTGACGCCAAAGGTCCGTTGACTTTTCTAAAGTCTTACATCGGAACATACAACGGGACAAGCCAAATCAACACACTAGCAGACGAGTTGACAAAGCACTCAGCGAGGTCCAATGAGACGATGTGTTGGGGTGGTTCGTTTGTGCCGTCAGGTCACATAAAAAATATCAACACTTTTTTAACATACGCCAGAACAACCATATCAAGGCACTAAAGCCAGCCAAAGTAACTACGTTCTTATTTATTTTTTCTACTTTGACTTTTATTCGCCGAGAACACATTGAGCCTCTTCAATTTTTTTTTGTTCTCGCTACCTTACCCGCGGGCTGCCAGAGCGAGCCAGAGCGCATATGTTTTTCTCGTACGACCCCGACCACCGCGCGGTGCACTTCGGTGGGCGTTCGGTTTGCTCTGGCCGAGCGAATTTTCACCTGACAGAGTTTTGGAAACTTTCTGGCTAGCAGACGAGAACAAAAAACAATGGTCGCTCGCCGCCATCACTGTGGGCACTCGAAGGACTGCACCGCGTTCCTTGAGCGGAACCTTTCCGGAAAGTCTTGTTTCGCCGGTGTAGGATACTGAGCAATATGCGTATGGTTCTCAGTGGGCCAATCGTCTCATGTTTTCTTCGGTAATAATTCTGTAGCCTCATTAGGTGCCCGATGTAGGCATTCGATTCTGGCCAACATACTTTCCTATGCGTTTTTTTTCCATTTCGGTGCCTCCGCCTCACAGAAAAAAAAATACATTGTTGCGGCGCAGCGAATTGTCGCATGGTGAAAGTTCGATTTTGATACTTCTTTTGCGGAAAGTAATGGGCGACGGGACGCTTCAGTTGCCGGATACGTTTATTATATTATTGCGAAAGCAATTATATGGCGTCGCCGTCGCCCTCATGTTTCGTATGAAGTCCAAGGGTGATAAAATCGTGACCACGCGCTGCATGCTGTATGTGCGAATGAAAGCGTAGGGGGGGAGGTGGAATGGGTGAGCCGACGATGGTGGCTCAGTCTTGTGTGCGCAAAGGAGAAAAGCGGGGAGCAAGCGCGCCGCCTTGCGTCGCACGCAATACATCGGGGGGAGTGGATGGAATGGGGGCGGAATCTAGGATTCTGTGAATCTATGATTGTGCAACATGTTTATTTGCCTTGTTTGACGCATTACATAAAGTTACTTTTTCTTATATACATATACTCATTGGAGACTTATACGTATATGCGATGTTTTGTGTATACATGCAGTGAACTATGTTTCCAGTGACACTTTTTTTGTCCTTTATCAAGCCGTATTTTCACATTTGTATATCCCATTGTATCTTTGCATTTCTAATGTACGAGGGCGAGTCAAATGAAAGTGCGCCTACCCTAACCACGCAATAATGGTTCGGTTCATTAGCTGCGAGGCATGCGCGTAGGAGAACGGCATGTCTCATTTACAAAAGTGACACGCAGGTGTGAAGATAAATCTTCTTTAATGCTCTCATACACTGGGTTGAATATGGTTGCGTCACATAATGGACACTTCAAAAGTTGAACAGCTCGGTGTCGCGAAGTTTTTGACAGCTAAAGGTGTTTCCGAAACAGAAATTATACGCCGTATGGCTGCCATTTACGTTGAACACGGCATTTCATTGACCACTGTGAAGCGTTGGAGCAAACGGTTTAAAGGACGTTGTAAAGACATTCGAAGACCGGGCCAAAACCATCGTGCAATCACCCCCCACACATTTTCAAAGGTTCATGAGCTGATGAAACAAGAACGGGGGATGTAGCATAGATGAACTGGCAGACCGTCTGAACATCAGTCACGGTTCGGTTCGCGCCCTAATTCATGAGCTTCTCGGTTATCGGCTCTTTGGTGCGCAATGGATCCCCAAGATTTTGATCCATAGCGAGAAGACAGAGTAGTTTCGCGCTGTCTTGACTCATCTGATCGGGTATCACAATGAGGATGACGACTTCATGTTTGCAATTGTTATCGGGGACGAACCTTGGTGCCACTACTACGAGCCTGAAACACGACGGCAAAGCTTACAGTGGAAACATTCGAATTTACCACGCCCAAAGAACGCAAAGGCCATCATTTCGGCTGGAAAGGTGTTGTTGACTTTTCTTTCGGTCATCAGGGTCCATTACTGATAGAATTTGCTAAATCTTGACAGGCTATCAATTGTTTCCGATATTGTGAAACGCCAGAACGGCAGTGTGTCGCAATCAAGAACGAACAACGTGGAAAATTGACGAATGGGGTCATCTTGTTCCACGACAATGCCTGTCCCCACGTCGCTTATGTGGTTAATACAAAACTGGCAAAGTTCAAGTGGGAAACGCTGCAGCATCCGCCATACAGCTCAGACCTGTCACCTTGCGACTTCTACATTTTGGGGCAACCGAAAAAACAGCTCAAGGGAACCAGATACAGACTTTTTGAAGCAGCAACCCAAGGAGTTTTATAAGACGGGAATCACGCGACTCGTTAGTCAATGGGACAAATGTCTAAATTCTCATGAAGACTACCTTTAAAAGAAGTACCCCGTTGTTGGCTCACATTTATTTGACTTGCCCTCGTATATCTTGCAGAATTCCTGCTTTTTATACGTGCCCTCTGTTGCGACTGATTTCGGTGCAATTGCTCACGATACACGACCGGTGACAGCTGCTTCTGCGTAATACATTAAAACAAATTACAGCGTCATTGAGATTTTTCACTGGCCATTGCATATATACAAGAATGTAAGCACGGTTCTTGCATGACAAAGTTTCATTAACATATTTGTCCTCAACTTGTTCAGTTCATTGCCTTTTAATTTTTCATATCAGTGGCATGCACTGCTTTCCTGGTTTCGAACTGATATAGTTCTAAAGTTCGTGTGATATTTTCTTTATTGATATTAGTTATTTTGGGCAATATTTTTGGCGCATACGAGTACATTCTTTTATGAAAAAATACATATTTTATTGTTTTGACTGTGCGTAGCGTTCAAGAATTCGTTTGCAGCTTCTTTGGCAATGACAATGCAGTTATTCATGGATTTGATCCCTTGACAAATTGTTTAAGAGGAAGCTTTAGCTCGGGCCCAATCCGACGCGGCCTATTCAAATACTTGTAAAACGCAGAAACCCTTTTCTTAGACAATGCTGCTAATCGCTTTTATTGAAATTCGTTGCATTTGAGAGAGAAAGTTAAATCCTAGTTCTGTTGGAAACACAACTTCGATTTAGGGCCTGAATGTTGTTTAAAATACTTTGAAAAATTCGAAAGTTTGAAAATATAGAAGCACGACGTTTACAAACTAATAGCTATGCATGAATAACAGACATTGTGGTTCTGTAAACGGCATCTATTATAACAGTCAAAGCGGGCAAGTTTGCTATGTCAATTTGTATCTTACGTGAATTGGTTACGTTGTGTACAAGGGTTCTGCACAAGCCGTATTTCAACAATACTAAATTTTTTTGAGATTCATGTGTAACATATCCATTTTGTCCGCTGTACGTGTACTATATATATATATACTCATGGGGCCAGTGGCGTAGCCCCCCCCGAACAAAATTTCTGGCTACGCCACTGCCAAGGTGCAATCAGGAATTCAGCAGGCTCAAATCTGGCTGTGCATTGTTGAATTGTCCATGCAAACCTTTGTTAAAAAAAAAACCAAAATAGTGTATAAAAATGGAAATCAAATCAACCACGAGATTATGGAAGCCTACATGCATGTCAACTCGAGCGCATGCATCAGCCCATAGGATTCAATGCATTTCGCATCACTCGATAACGAAATGTCGCTGTGCTACAATTGTGCATCAAGAAAATTTGCCAGAACGTAACCCTGTATATTATCTACTCGTGCAAGGCTAGCAGGATGCAAAATGTGCGCAAATGCGATTGCTTTGCACTAAAATGGCTTAAAATATATAGGGGTATTACTCAGGCTCGCGCGTGCGCACCTGACCCTTCTCTGGATTGCACAGCGCCGGCGGAGCGGCAGTCGCTCCCTAGCACTTTCGCAGCAGCCCTAGCAGTCAGAGCTGTGACCCCTAACCCGCGGTTCGCAGTGAGTTGCGACCACGGCGGGTTCAGGCCAGTGGGGACAGGGTGAGTCTCGACCTAAGGTGTTTATTCACCTTAGAGTACAAAGATTCCAACAGACAACAACAGCCACAACACATACAAATACAACACAAAACACAACCACAGCGGCGGAGCATTCCGCACGTCTGGGGTGAAACAAACCGCACAATGTGGGAACCACAAAAGAGGCTGATAAGAGTTCAGCTCACCCAAAGTGGAACCGCGCTCGGGCCCTGGGGCGGTGAGTCGCACACAACGGCCGGGCGCAACAGGGGACGGCGTGCGGCGGTCTCAGCGGCTGCATTGAGATGCGGCCGTTCGCAAGCTCTTCTACCGTGAGACAAAGATCCGTCGGGGGAATAGCGCTTCTCCCGAGCGGCGGAGAGGAGTCTCCCCGGTTCCAAGAAAGGGAAAGGAGGGAACGGGGTGCCTTGGCTGCAGCGTCGCGGCCAGGCGCGAAGAGCAGCGGGAGTGGCGAAGGTGCCCTCTCCTCGCTACCCTCCGCGAGCGAGCACGTGATTATCGCGTGATAACCGCGTGGCTGCTCCGGAGATATCGGGATGCGCGTGCGATCCCCCCCTCCTTAAAATAACCCTTTAGCCGCTAAGAGTCCGCCGTCACCTGAGGCTTTCCTGCGAGAGGGACATGCTACTCCGACAGCAACACGGTTTGAGTCCATCCATGCTGGTGAGGGAGCAGCTCTAGCTGCAGACCGTCGTTGTCGCCGTGTAGGTAGTCGCGAGCCAGGCCGGAACGTTGAAGGATGGTACGGAGCAGCTTGACAGCAGCAGGATGCAGTGGGAGGCAAGAAGGGCGCTGGGTCCGGGTCACCTTGCGTCTCGGCGGCGTCACCTGCCCAGTCGGACGTGCCGGGTCCGTGGTGGCGAAAGGGTCCCTGGATTTTTCTTGGCTGCCTCGATTACGCTGACGCGATCCCCGAACCAGCCTCGAGATGGCGCAGGACAGCTCTTTTGATGTTCTCGGAGGTCGATGCCCTCTGGTATGGTCGAACGCTTTTCTTCCGGTTCGTTCCGACACAGCTCGCCCCCTCGCGGGTGTCGGCACGCAAGATCGGCAAAGGCGCGCCGACCCGCCCCGACGATGGCTTGCACCTCGCTGCGCAGCAGGGGTCCACTCTGTCCTTGCGGGCGAAGTCTACACTCGGCCTTGAGGCTGGATGCTTGGTTGCGGGGCTTGCAACTCGGTGGCGGGGTTCTGCGGCGCGGTTCGGCGAATTCTGCGCCGCTGCGACCATTCCGGACCGGAAGTCGCCCGCTGCACCTCTCACCTCGCTGTTAGCCGCTGGAGGATCTTTTCTCGCCGCCTGTTGCCTGCACTGCGCTGCTGACTGCTTACGGCCTGCTCGTCCCCACCGGCAGTGGAGATGGTCTTTCCTTTTTGCTTGATGGTTGTTGCACGGCTCCCGACGGGCGGTCTGCTGCTGCGACAATTCTGTTAGTCCCTCTCGCTTCTTCCAAAGAGAAAGCGCGTGCTCGCTCTGGAAGCCTGCATGCTAGACATCGGAGGAGCATTCCATCCGATATCGCGCACAATAAAATAGCCTCTGCGAACCGGACAGAGTTGGTTCTGCCGAGATCGCAAGTTATAATACCGCACCGGGCTCGAACGTCGAGCCGTGCCACCCGATGCCGCTGCCTGCGGGCGCGGGAGAGCATTCTCCTCGGGCCACTCGTTCCCTCTGTCATAGTAGGGTTTGAGATCGCAGACATGCACCGGTCGGCTGATCGGTCTTAGCTTCAAGTCCGCCAGCCTGTACACGAGCGAAGAGACAGTCTCTCGCACCCGGTACGGTCCTGTCCATTTCGGCGCCAGAGAAGCTGAGAATTTCTTACTGGCGTCGCTCAGGACGTGATTTCGTCTCAACACCAGGTCGCCCACTTTGTAGTGAACTTCCCGATGAGAGCGGTCGTACTGCGCTTTCTGCTCGGCACGTGCAGTGCTCAGGTTCCGTCGCGCTTTTCGTAAAGCCTCCGTTACCTTCGCGCGCAGCCCAGTCGCATAATCGGCGCGTGCCGACGAAACAACCAGTTCCGTGCTGCTTCGTTCCTGTAGAGTAAGTTCTACCGGATTCAACAGCTCCCTCCCAAGGTTGAGGGTGGCGGGTGTATACCCAGTCGATCGATTCACTGTCGACCTGATAGCAAATCCAATTTCAGGAAGACAAGCGTCCCACTCATTGTGCATCCCCGCAAATGCAACTAGCATGTGCTTGATGTTGCGGTTCACACGCTCAGTGGGATTCGCCTGGGTATGGTACGTGGTTGTTCTCCTGTGCTTAATGCCGAGAGCTGCACAAGAGTCCACGAAGAGTTTGGCAGTGAAGTAGGACGCATTGTCCGTTATCAGCTGCTCAGGATAGCCGAATCGTGTAAACACCTCGATCAGCTTTCCCATGATTACGCGTGCCGTCAGCTTCCGTAGGGGGAACAGTTCCACCCACTTGCTGAAATGGTCTGTGACTACGAGAAGGAATCGGTTCCCGCTCGGTGTCCTGGGGTAAGGCCCCATGACGTCACATGCCGCAATTTGCCACGGTGTTCGGCTATTGATCGGCTGCATGAGCCCGGGTGGGCGTACACCACGCGGCTTCACGCGTTGGCACACGTTACAAGAGCGGGCGTAGCGCATCACATCCCGCTTCATTCCAGGCCAGGTAGCAAAGCGGCACAACTTTAGATAAGTCTTAGGGCCACTCGCATGCCCGGCCAGGCACATATCGTGAAAGTAGCGTAAAAGTGCTCCTCTCAGCGTGCGTGGAATCACCGCTTTGAAGGACCCGTGTGTATCCTTCTCCGCGGGAATGTATCTCAGCAGGACGCCGTCAGAGTCTAGCAGGTAGGAATCCAACGCGCTTACAGCATTACCAGCTGTTTCGGAGCGCCGCGCACCCACAGCAATACCAGCTGCGTCCATGTGCGCCGCCGGGCTCCCGGAGCCCCTCAAACACTTTCTTACAAAATGGATCCTCCCGCTGTGCCTCTAACAGCTCCTTTCTGCCGAACACGCTCCCCACTGAACTGACGCAGTCGAAGTGGTTCACGCTTTCGTCCTGAGAAGGGGGTTCATCCGCCCTTCCTTCAGGACCAGCGCCGTCGAGCATTGTAGCAGTTACTCTGCTCTTCGGCTGAGTCACTGAGGGGTCACGATGGGTATTAATATTACCCCTCCTGACAACCTCAATCGTCGCAGCGGTTAGTCCGCTCTCAAGCTCAGTTTCGGGCGAGGTGAGTTGAGTAGTAATATCACTCTTCTCACAGTCAACGGGCGCGCGCAAAAGTGCGTCAGCCACAACGTTGTTCTTTCCTCTCCTGTAGCGCACGGTAAAATCGTATCGCTGCAGGAGAAGTGCCCATCGCGCGAGCCGGCCGCTCGGCTCTCCTAAGCGCCTAAGCCAAGTTAATGCCATATGATCGGTCTCAATTATGAATGGGACTCCATCAATATAGTAGTCAAACTTTTTGAGAGCGAAAATGATCGCCAGACATTCTTTTTCTGTCACGGAGTAATTTTTCTCTGCGGGAGTCAAAGAGCGGCTGGCAAAAGCTACCGGGCGCAAACTACCTTCGTGCTGTTGGAGCAAAACCGCTCCTAGGCCAAGGTCGCTGGCGTCCGTATGAATGACAAATTCTTTGTTCAAATCAGGTAGCCTTAACTCGGTGGTTTCCACGAGCGCGTTTACGAGGTTGCGCAGTGCCTCCTCTTGCTCGGGACCCCACCTCCACTGCTCACCTTTCCTCAACAGCATTGTCAAGGGGGCTTGCAGCGCAGCGCAGTTTGGGATGAACTGTCGATAGAAATTCGCCAGCCCCAAAAAGCGTCTCAGTCCGCCTATGTCTTCCGGTGACGGGTAGTTCAATAATGCCTGAACCTTGTCATCACACGGTAGAAGGCGTCCGTTATCCAGTTTAAACCCCAGTAGCGTTACTCGGGTTGCTGCGATCTGGGTCTTGGTCGGGTTTAGCGTTATCCCCGCAGACCTCAGACGCTCCAACACGTCCCTGAGATGGCGTAAGTGCCCATCAAAGGTACGCGAGTATACCACAACATCGTCCAGGTAAGCAAGAGCGTGGTGCCACCTTGCGTCACCCAAGACACGGTCCATCAGGCGCTGGTAAGTCGCAGGCGCACCGACAAGTCCGAATGGCATACGGGTAAACTGGAAAAGTCCCCTGTGACACGTGAAGGCAGTCTTCTCTCGGTCACAGGGATCTACCTCCACCTGAAAGTATCCTCTGCTTGCATCGAGCGTAGTGAAGTACTTCGCTCCGCCAACGTTGGATACGATCGAGGGAATGCTAGGAAGCGGATATGCGTCCTTGCGTGTCACCTCGTTCAGGCGGCGATAGTCAACACAAAGGCGGGGCGTCCCATCCTTTTTAGGAACCAACACCACAGGAAAACCCCATGGGCTGTCCGATCTTTCAACAACGCCTGTATCGAGCAGTTCGTCCAGAGCGCTGTCTAGTGCTTTCCTCTTAGCCAAACTCACCGGCCGAGGATTACACTTCCACGGAGAGGCGTCGCCTGTCTCAATTTTGTGCCTGTATAGCCCAGTGCAACCAGGCCGCTCTGTGAATACGGCATCATATTCAGTCAGAAGCGCTGAGAGGCGAGCCTTTTCTTCCCCCGACAAACTGCTTGAGTCGTCCAGCAGCGGGTGGTATCGTTCGCCCCTCACTGCGGCACAGTCTGCCACCGCAGCGGGGGTTATGGGCTTTGCGGGAGGGGAGCAGTTCCCCTCCGCGCCTCTTTTCTCAGCGCGGTTGGCCGGACGGCATTTCGACCCGGCCGCAACCGTTCTGAGGGACCTTTTCGGGCAATCGTTTGGTCGGTCTGCGCGCGAAGCATCATCGAACGAAGTTGTCTCTGACGCTTTTTGAAATGAAACGAAAGGTTTCAGGGTGCCACATGCTCGCTCCCTATATCCTCCGTTGCAGACGTCAATAACAATGCCCGTCTTGGCGAGGAAATCTCTACCAAGAATTATAGGAACCGACAGGCCGGGAAGGTGAGCTAGGCGCTGTCGCCTCACCCGCTTCTCCCACCGCACCACAAGCCTAGCAGCACAGCTCGCGTGTGCCGTGCCGCTGGCCAGTCGGAAGGTCACATTACTCTCTCTCAGTCGGATAGCGTTCCGACGGAGATGTTCACACACCTCGTCGCCAAATAGTGAAGCGCTTGCTCCTGTGTCTAACAGCGCAAAAAACCTGCGCCGGGCGACTGTAACCTCTATGAGCGGGACTGGCGTGTCGCTGGGCAATCCAAAACGACAAGCCAGCGGGGCAAGGAGTTCGTGTGTCTCACTTCGCACCGCTGTAACCGCCGCCGGCCATGCAGCATTGCTCACCGGCGGCCCCGCTCGTTTCCCGAAAGCGCGTGCTCTCGGTTCGCAGGCTGTCTGCAATCCCGGGCGTAGTGCCCCGGCTGGTTGCACCGATAACAGAGGAGAGCCGGCCTTTGACGGGCTTGGCGTCCAGTGCCTCGCGCCGTTTGACCGTTATTCCTCTGTATCGACTGCTCCCTTGCAGGCACGCTCTGCTCTCGCATCATCGAGCCGGCATATCGACCACGATTCTGCATACCTCGGCCATCGGCAGCGCATGCTGCACGCATGGCATAAGTGTACGGATCGAGAGCCCGGTCAGATAAGCCCCAACCGTTTCTCAGTTGTCCGTCACTGAAAGCAACCACACCATCTCCACCGGAACGAGTGCGAAAAGTGTCCCCGTTCCACGCGCATCGCGGCTCAAGTGCCCTCGACGCTGGGGGTGGAGGTCGGTATGAGCGCAAGGCGAGTATGTCCGCCTGTATGCGCTTTGCCTCCGAGGCCAGTTCATCCAAATCCCTGAACTTGCTGCCTCTTAGGTACGCTGCGAAGGTGGGATGAGCTTGTCGTGTGACTCTCTCCACCTTATCGCAGTTCGGAGCGGTAGGGTCAGCGGTACGATAAAGTTCGTCCATCGCCCTGACGTACTCGAGCAAGGATTCGTCCGGATGCTGAGTACGTAGCTCCAACTCGCGCCGCAGACGACGCTCGTAATCTGCGGGCAGGAATTCCTCGCGTAATCCCGCTCGGAACTCAGCCAGCGTGCTAGACCGGTAGCCAGTAAGCCGGAACCAGCGGGCAGCGTGATCAGTCAACGACACTGGTACGACGCGTTCCAGCATCTCGTCATCGGGCAGCCCCGTTGCGCGCTGGTAAGTCAGCACGCGATCGAGGTATTCGTTGACGCTAACTGAATCATGATACCCGCTGTAGGTGGGTAAGTCCACCCTCACTCTCGGTCTAGCAGCGGCGGCAGATGTCAGCAGAGTGTCCTGCACGGCACCTGTCAACCTCTCAATCAAGCGCATCGCATCCTGCAACAGCGCCTGTTGAGGCTCGCTCTGGCCAGTAATGCCTGGCACAGGAGCAGAACGCGTCGAGCAAGTATGCCGCAGTGGCTCCATGCTCTCCGCAAACACTGGCGAAGGGGTCGGCGTAATGTGCCTCACGCCTTCAAGGGTACATCCTGCCGGAGAGAGCGCCTCGTGTGTAGTGCTACCCTCTTCGAAGCTTATCAAATTCCCAGGGCTAATGTTCGCCGCAGGGCATGACTGAGCGGTAGCAGTTACCGCCGCTTCGAATTGTTGCCTGTTGGTAGCAACCTGCGACAGCGTATACAACGGCTGTAAATCAGCCCCGTATGCTGCCATGGTTCGTTCGTGTCGTGGCAATCACTTACACAAACAGACTCAACCTGTCACACCTCTGGCCCCACGTTGGGCGCCAAATATAGGGGTATTACTCAGGCTCGCGCGTGCGCACCTGACCCTTCTCTGGATCGCACAGCGCCGGCGGAGCGGCAGTCGCTCCCTAGCACTTTCGCAGCAGCCCTAGCAGTCAGAGCTGTGACCCCTAACCCGCGGTTCGCAGTGAGTTGCGACCACGGCGGGTTCAGGCCAGTGGGGACAGGGTGAGTCTCGACCTAAGGTGTTTATTCACCTTAGAGTACAAAGATTCCAACAGACAACAACAGCCACAACACATACAAATACAACACAAAACACAACCACAGCGGCGGAGCATTCCGCACGTCTGGGGTGAAACAAACCGCACAATGTGGGAACCACAAAAGAGGCTGATAAGAGTTCAGCTCACCCAAAGTGGAACCGCGCTCGGGCCCTGGGGCGGTGAGTCGCACACAACGGCCGGGCGCAACAGGGGACGGCGTGCGGCGGTCTCAGCGGCTGCATTGAGATGCGGCCGTTCGCAAGCTCTTCTACCGTGAGACAAAGATCCGTCGGGGGAATAGCGCTTCTCCCGAGCGGCGGAGAGGAGTCTCCCCGGTTCCAAGAAAGGGAAAGGAGGGAACGGGGTGCCTTGGCTGCAGCGTCGCGGCCAGGCGCGAAGAGCAGCGGGAGTGGCGAAGGTGCCCTCTCCTCGCTACCCTCCGCGAGCGAGCACGTGATTATCGCGTGATAACCGCGTGGCCGCTCCGGAGATATCGGGATGCGCGTGCGATCCCCACAAATACCAACGTATAACACTTGCATAGGGGCCACCATTTTTGTTTACAAAACCACCCAGTGCGTAAAGCGATCGCGTGTGCTGGAAACACGTCATGGCCGCCATCTTGTTTGTTGATTGCCTGTTTGAAGCGGCACGCGTGTTGCTACTGACATGTGACGACGGTTCTTGCACATGTAGGGCAGTGCAAAAATGCAGCTAGAACAAGGAAATTCATGTCTCACAGATGTGGAATTGTTTATGGCGCTTAGGATAGTGGTCACAGCATGGAGTGCCACGCATCGGGCTGTGATTGGGCAATCGTCCGGGAATATGCATTCCTTGCTCAAAGAACGCTGTTTTTGATGCCACCCAACAGGCATTGCATGCGGATTCCGCACCGTACGTAGATTTGTGCGAAGGGGCCGTAATCTCATTCGATTGCCTTCGGGTACACGTGATACAATCACTTCCGTGCCCAGTACCGAATGCGTCAGCATGCATGTACAGGCGACAGCGTGCGCTGGAGAAATGCTGCTATGTGTGTGGAGCACTATCGCTCTGCATCTGGTGCCGAGTTACACAATAACTCGTAAAAGTGATGGTATCTTCGAAAGCAATTGACTGAGACTACTGCTCCACGGCAGTGCTGCCACTGCTGATCAACGCATGCGACGCACTTCGTACTGTCGGCAGTGCAGTTCTATATCCTTGAGCAAAACTTGCCAAAGTAGGTTTACAGAATTTTGACTGTAAAAAGTGCTGTCTCATCTATCTGTCCTGTCTCATTTTGCAACAACGAAATTCTTGCAAAAGCAAATTTGTTTGCGTTCCTAGCCGATTTCATTATTGCGAGGTTCAGTTGTATGTACAAAAATAATCTGTTTTAATTTTTAGTTCATGTACGTTGTACAAGTACAATCAATTGCTTAATTAATCAATTGTAAGGTCCTGATTGAGTAACATTTTTAATTACCGATCCCTAGCCAGTAATGTTCTACCTTTCCCACATAACCTGCCGTAGAGCAGCAGTGGCTGTGTTTTACTGCTTAGCACAATGTGCGAGTCTTGAAGCCTGACCGTGGGAAGCATACCTTCATAGGGAAAGCATGCAAAAATGGTTGCAACTCGAACAACTCACAGTAATTGTAGTTATGGAAATCGCTGTGAGCCATCTATCAGATCATCAGCTGATAGGATGTTGCCAGTCATTTTAGTTGTGGTGCAACAATGGTATGTGACGACCTCATCACATCCGAGTTGGCGAGTTGAGTCTGAGTTCATGGCAGCATATGTTGCAATGTCCAAGGTTTATCTACCGTACAGCTTGCCAACCTTAGGGCAGAATGGCACTGCTTTTTGACGAGACCGGATACAGTAAACAGCACACCCATAAACATTGCAGAAGAATGCAGTTTGGAAAAATTTTAGCTGGCACATCAGTAGATTTTGCTGTGAATTTTGAGTCCTTGTTTCTAGAAACTCAGGCTAGGTGCAGTTTTTAGCAAATGGTTAATTTTTATGCTCTACCTGACTTCACTTTTGCAATAACAGCATGCCCACTAAAGTTACAAATTGAAAGTTGATTACAGTCGCCGACCGTTTATTCGGACCTCACGGGGACTGCGAAAATGTCCGAATAAACAGGTGTCCGAAAAAGCATATTAAGAGAAAAAAAATTAAATCCTTTATTTCCACGCACTTATTCGGGCTCGGCAGTAGGCTTGGAAGAAATCGTGAATGCGCCGTTGCACGCTGTTCCGTTTACGCGCAATCAGATAAGCCTGAATCTCGGAGAGGGTCGTACGGTCACTATTAGCGGCTGAAAGCACAGTCACTGCTTGTACACGCTCCGCATGCGACGGCAGCGTAGCACATGGTGCGTCATCTTCCGACTGGGAGTCATCGTCTGGCGGTGCAGCAGAAACCTGACGAATGATCTCGCCGTCGTCGAGTTCTGCGCATGTCAGTACAGCAGTGTCAGCACCTGTAAAACTGTCAAATGAGACGGTGTCCGGAATCGCAATGCAACCACTGCGCAGGTCTCGGCAGAACATTTTCCGCGTCAGTAGGGAGCACATCGGACGGCGACAAGTCTTAGGCCTCCTGGCACCCGCTCACCGGCATTCCCCAACGGTCTGCGCGGGCACTGTCGGCGCCATTAGACCCTTGACGCGATGTTTACGTATGCCGCGTTGGATCACCGAAACCTCGACACAGCACACAAAGCAAACACCACCGTGCCGACACCAGTTGCACGAACGAAAAACGCGGCCTGCTCACAGTGTCTTGCGCAAAGAAACAAATCAGCTGCTGGATTGTCTTGACATGGCTTACTAAGCTGAAACCGGAACTGCTGCATAGCCACTCTATCTAACCAGGCAGAAACGATGATGATGAGCGGGGATTTCCAGTAGTGCCACTTCGTGGGGCAGCAAGGAAGCTTTGTTCAAAACAAAAATGGCGTTCAGCAAGTCGAACCATGCACCGGTCAGAGTCAGTGCATGGTGCTCTTGACCGAGTTGGCTCAAGGAGTGCCCAAAAAATCAGACAAGAGGTTGCAAGGTGTCCGAACTTTCGGCAGTTGTTATACATTATGGTCTATGGGGAGAATGGTGGTGCCGCAAGGCTGACCGAATAATTGGGCATGTCCGAATTTTTGGAGTCCGGAAAATCGCTCGGCGACTGTAGTGAAAATTTGTAAGTAATTGGTGTTGTCACAAAGCTTGTGATATCCATTACAGCTGTGAATCTTGGTAAGCAAAAAATAAAATTTTGTCTTATACTGTTTTTAATCACGAGAGGAAGTTGCATAAATACAGAGTATAAAAATTTTGCTTGAGTGGACTACAGTTTGATGCCCTGTGTGTCATTCTTTTCAAAACTTGTCATCAGCTTTGAACTGCTGTTTTCATTCTTTTGCTACTTTTGAGATAAAGGCGGTGTTTTGGCTTACTGCAGTTACGTGACTGTGAATTGGGTGCCATTGTGAACCGGGACCTGAGTCGACGGATCCGGTCAGTAAATGGCATAGCTTCTCACAAGCAAGTGATCCGCTCTGACATCAAGCTAGCCGCCCGTATCGTACACAACCTAGACAACCAGCGAAGCCTCTGGATCCAGACTGAAGCTGGCACTGAGCCAGCTGGTAATGCTGCTGCTACGGACCAGCTGCCTCCTATTGAGGTTTGTCATCTTCATTGGCACCACTTTGTGTGCCCTGACTGCAGCAAATCTCTGATATTGCACCTTGTGCAAACCGTTCCTTGTTAATGTGATTTAGTTTCAAGAGGTGGTGGAACCATTTGGCCTGTTTCTGTTGTGATCATACCTATTGGTTCAATGGGATGTCAGTGACAGTGTTGCCTTGTACATATTGTGATATTTCAGATTGAGCAACATGATCTCAACATAGTGCACTTCTGTGACCAATTCATTGCCATAGCCTAATGTTGCTTTATGTTTCTATAGGAGCTATGGGCACAATGAGGAAGATCTCATGCGTTTGCATCCAAACAGCAGCCATCCTCCTAATAAGTTTTAACTGGTTACAGAGGGGTTTTGGAAAAGGACGACATCCTGTAATTTGAGTAAAAGCAATTTTTGAACTGTCCAGAGACAATATCAAATATCTTGGCTGATCTGTGTAAACTTTGCTTGCTTTTGCCAAATCCCGGGTCTCTGGTGTACCGTAATGAATCTTTCTCCAAGTTGAATTTCCTTTCTGTTTTGTGCCTTCTCACAGCTGGTAAAGTAAGGCTGGCATTACTGTCCTTGTTGCACAATATTTTTTGGTGCCCGTGGTTGGTCTCCATTCATGCATGCGTTTACACATTGCAGGGCTTCGGCGTGTCCTCGAAAAATCCTCTGTTGAAGAACATCACCGACTACCTGATCGAGGAGGCATCAGCAGAGGAGGAGGAACTTCTGGGGGGCTCTGCAGACAGGGAAGAAAATGCAGATGCTGAGGACCCCTCGGCACCTGGTGGTACCAACAGCGAGAAGGATGAGATGCTAATAAAGGTAAGATGTGGCATCAAAAGCTGCATGTTACATGTGAATGCAATAACTGTTCTTTCATATTGTTGTCAGTAGCTTGGTTTATGAACACTTGATAGGAACACCTACATCGCTGCCAGTGTTCTAAGCCCCTCTGGTCACAACTATGGCTCTCCTGCACTGCAGAAACATACCAAGGAATGCATGCGTGATGGTGTAGTGAGCCTGACGTAGTTGTAGAGGTGCCGTTGCAGCTTTGGGGCCACCGGAAGGGAAACGAACTGCTCTTGCAAGCAAACCCACTCAGCCATTTCCCATTCCTTGCGGCATTTGAACAAAGACGCATTACCAAATGTGTCTTCATTTTGTGTCCTTGCATGAAAACAGAAGCGGACTCTGCACCTATGCAATTAAACACAACACCTCGAATGATTGCAAACGCTTCAATGTCGAGAAGCCTTCTGACTCCACAGCTGTTGCCAGTAAAATTAGTTCACATGACATGCGAAGAATCACAGTCGTTTTAATTCTTTTTGCAGTTCTGTGCTTCATGTGATAAGTTATGCTTATTTCTTAGCAGTATAGTGCTGCCAACCTATGGCCAAATTTACTAGTATGCTGTCACAAAGTTGAACAATCTCATATTTACAAACTGGATACCAAAATTTTACTTTAACATAAGGTTTGTGACAGGATTGCTCAACTGTTAAGGTGGGGGTACTACGGCAGCCATCTTGTGAGTAGTTCATATTCCCACACCAGGCGACGCCACTGAGTCATGACTGAAGGGATGCTCTTTGCCGATGCAGCACAGCGTTCGCTCGGAGCAGGACATGCCTGCGCCTGCATGTATAGGAAGTTGCTCGAACGTTGTCGATGCTTCCATCCGTTGTTTGTTGTCACCGACGCTTATGAAATCTGATTGTATGAGCGACGCGAATTCTCTAGTACTTACTGGAAGACACGCGGGAAGCAGGGATTACTGTGGACCCTTCGATTACTAATGTATAAAAGCCGACGCGTTTCGCCGCTGATCAGATTTCGACAATCGCCGACTGTGTTTGCCGCTATCGTTGTGCTTAGAGTACAACTTGCTTTGGTGGGCACAGGATCGCCCAATAAAGTCCGTTTCGTCAGTCACAGTTTTGCGACTGTTTTCTTCACCGTCACTACTACGCGGAATACAACTGAACAATAATACGACAAAATCCTTCACACCATGAAGCTCACTGCAGGTTGCCTTTGCAGCGCCACTTGATTAGTGTCTATTCAGGAATCTCAGTAGCGCGAAGGAACACGACACAAAAGAAAAGCAGGATAGTCTGTCGACCTCAGTGTCTACGCGACAATGAGACATTTCCGGAAAGACGAATGCGTCCGTGTCAGGTTCTTTTTCTCCTTTCCCTGTATTTGCGACCGTCTGCTGGCCGTCCCGACGCACTTACCACGTGTAGATGACAAGGCGTGGATTTTATTCGTGGTTGTGAGAAGAAAAGGTAGAGGGAAGTTTTGCTGGCCTGACAATCCGGATGGCTGACAGCTGAACGTCGGCCAGCAGGAGCATAGGGTAAATAGTAGAGAGGAGGGAAAGTGATAACTCAGCGCACTCTCGCATTGCGTGGCCAGCGCTGTTTTGTTCCGCGCGACATGCAGGCCGTGGACAAAAGCGTGCACGTGGGCTTTCGTCTGCCGAGAGGATGCTGTTCTCGTACACGTCGAAAATTTGAAGGTATCTCGTCAAAAAGGCGCATTCTTGTAGAGCAAATTTCGCTATTACTGCGTTCTTCTATTTTTTTTTTTATTTGAAGCCTTTGCTAAAACAGGCATTTGTCTTCTTTATTGATATGTGATGTATGTAGTGTTTTCACTCTATTACATTCCTAGCTTACTTCAAGGTCATAAAAACTCGCTACAGTAGATTGAGGTACGGAAAAGCGAAGATAACGGAAGCACGTAACGATGTTATTTATCACACTTTCTCGACACGTATGGTATTGTGCAAAACAACACATGAACGAGACACTCTAGCTAATAAGGCTGTATATCGGATCCAGTCATTATTTACATGTTTCGGGAGGGGGGTATGAGCTAGCGAGAAGAAGCACAAATAGACGGGGCATTCGCAATAAAGCGGGACACGAGGCTCCCTTTTCATATTTCTCGTCCGTTGATTTCGGGACCGTCGTCTGCATATTGTGTGTACTAAACTGATGTTTTATTATGTATTCATCATTATGAACATATGAGCTCCTCCTTTTTGAGCGCTTCGTCACATGTTCTCTCCTTGACGTTACTTATGACAATGCAATATGCAAAACTTTTTGCAATAAATTCGAGCTCGACTTTTAGTGAAGTGTTAGAATAGTATATTGAATGCACATCAAGTTTGAATAGCCTGCCAAAAGATGTCGTAATCGATAAATACGATCTCCGCGGCGTTCGTTTTTCGGAATGGTCGACTGCTGGTGAGTTTCCTTTAGAAGGTAGGTCGTTTTAGGGCTGCCAACTCCCATATATTTGCAAATCGTCTGTTAGGTTCGTTTGTAGTCACAAATCAAATCGTAAGGCTTGTGCGATCCTCGCTTCAGCAGTGCATACTCAGGTCGATTTTATACCGAAACACTACCAGGGTGCACATGCGCAAATGACAAAAAAAGAACGTGTCGATTAGAAACGTGCGTCAAAATAGGCAGGGCCCCATTATCTAAAACGCGATACCTATAAGACAGAGTGGAACCTTTGACAGCATTTTTAAAATTTTCTTTCTCTCTCTTCGCGAACTAGACCTTGAGGTCAGCTATTACAGTTTTTGTATCCAAACGAAGGACAAAGGAAAGAGCGTACATACAACAAAAAACCCACGGTACACAGCACACTTTCATCACGTACAGTAATATAATATAAGGCTAGGTCGCTTAGCGGTGTTCTTGCCCAATTTCAGATAAGCAGGCATGAAACAAGCCATCGGCGCCACAGTCTTGTTGTGAAATATGCGCGAATCATGTTCTACTAACATGTGCTTCCTTTGTCATGTCAACCAGGGTTCACGATGCTTCAAACAAGGGTAATTTTGCAGATCGCCGCCATCAAAATGCGGCCGGTACGGCCTGGTGTAGAACCAGTGACCTTGACTTCAGCAGCTGACACGTGCGTCACACGGGTCGATAATATTTTTCTAAAAAAATATGGTGAAGAAATTCTGTTGGGCACATGTTCAAGTATCATCGCACTGAGCGCGTATCTGGCTTGGATACGCCAGTTTGTGCTGCTGAAAAATGGCAGCCGTATCATTGCTAATTTCTGAAACCTCTCATGAAAAGCATTCCCGCGCTGGGCATAATTCATCCGTGTCTAGAACCATTTTGTCAAGGCTGTCGGCCCTTTCACCATAATCGCGCGAGCCGTGACCGAGGGGTGTCGCGGAGTGAATGGCCGATCACAAAATCCCGTCCACCGGCTCGAAAGGGGGCAGCTCATCGGTGCCCATTGAAGAGGCCTTGGCCGCTCAGCAGGCGCAGCTCCGGCTCGAAGTCCCAGGCTCGCCGGGAGGACCGAAAGGTCGATCACAACAATGCGTTATCCTTTATTCTGTGCTAGTCTTATCCACCGCTCACGTTCGGCTGATCCCGTTGATAACGTGAGCGGACCGCATACTCGGGTCGATTTTATACTGAAACACTGCCAGGGCGCACGTGTGCCAATGACAAAAAAAGAGCCTATCCATTAGAAACGTGCGTCAAAATAGGGAGGACCCATTATCTAAAACACGACACGTAGGAAAGACAGAGTGGAACCTTTGACAGCATTTTTTTTCTTTTCTATTCTTCAAAAGACTAGTCACTACACAGAGCGTTACAAGTCGTCTGTTCACGGACACTGATGAAAGCAATAAAAAACAGCGCTAAACAACAGGACGATCGAGTGAAGGGACACAGACAACAGCGCTGACTAACAACCAAAGTGCCTTTATTCTTTCAGTCAGCATATATATACTCCGCCGCTGTCTCAAACCACAGAATCAACAGAATTGGGCATGCGCAGGGAGGATTGCAATGCGATAGGAAGGCAATCTCCTTCGGAAGGAGAGAAATAGAGGGAAGGCTTACACGTGCTTCGCCGCTAACATGAATGTGGAAAGCTTCAGAAATAAGGCGTGCGCGTTCATCGAGGTAGTTTGATAGGTAGGTCACATCTTTGAAAAACGGCTTGCAGCCGCATTCATTACAATGTAATGATAACTGACTATCTTTAGCTCGTTTTTGAACTTTCAGTGCTCGCGCATGCGGTCATTGATGCACCGCCCCGTTTGGCTGATATAAAAACGCTTGCATGAAAGGGGAATCTTATACACGTAATCTTATCTCGTAATCATGCTGGACAAAATAAAAATGCCCACCAGGGCCGGTATTTTGTAGCAGTGCGTTATGCTAATCTATGCTAGTCCACTGCTAACAGCCGGCTGATCCCGTTGATAACGTGAGCGGGAGGTTACTCTAAGGACTGCCAGATATGGGACCTTTTTCTGGCATCCTTCGAGTTCACCAGATGACATCGAACTACGTTCACAAGGCGCAGCACGTCCAAACAAGTTGGCGTCCCCCACCGCGTGCGCCGCACGTAGAGCTATTGTCCTGCTGCTTGACTCCTCCCAAAAGTGTAGCTGAAGCCTGGCACGATTCCAGGTAACCTGTGTCCCGAGCAAAGCTAATTTGCAGCTCTGAAAGTTCGCTCTAAAACAACCTGTCTTCCCAAGCTGAGCACTTGCAACCCAAAGGGGACGACGGCTGTAAATCACCGTGAAGCCCTCGGAATCCCCAACCGCCTATTGTGAGGGTGCTTGCAAGCCGCAAGACAACGCCCGTGGTAAGTCACCGTGAAGTCCTCGGAACCCCCATTTGCCTATTGTGAGTGCGCTTGCAAGCCGCGAGGCAACGCCAGTGGCAAGTCACCCTTTCTGCGGAAGAGCCCTTGGAGCAACCCCCCCCCCCCCCCCGTTGTACATGACTGAACTCGCACGGGCGCCTGCCATTGCAGGAAAATGACGACACCTGAGCGGGCTCGACGATTCGCCGAAAAGGACGTGACCTCGAGGCACCGAAGGGGAGACAGGGCACCGGGAGAGGCATTCCTTCATTCAACTCTTTCGGGCTTCTTGCCATGGGCCTCAGCGTCCGATCTACTGTCGGCTTACTTCATGTGTTTACTGTAAATAATGTAAATAAATCTCCAGTTTTCATCTCAAAGTCCTCCTCAACGTCGGGCAACTCCCGCATTCAACGGCAAGATCCAATAACTGGGGGAGAGCGGTGTAAGATTGTCCTCCAGATCCAACACCGCTGACCAAGCACGAAAAGCATGAAAATGCATTATCATCGGAACGGCTTCGCTACAAAATACTGGCCCAGACTAAAGGGCGACAACACGTGGTGTGGATGAGGTGTAATTCGTTCTCTACAGTCTCGTCTTACTGCGCGTTGAGTACTACAACATGCGTGCTTTTCGGTAGTTCATACAATCAGATTACATAAGCGCCGGTGACAACAGACAACGGATAAAGCATCGATAACGTTCGAGAAACTTCCGATACATGCAGGCGCGTCCTGCGTTCAGTGAAAAGCGGTCACAGGTGTACACATGTCAATACAACTCCATTCCAATGCGTTGTGTCAGCCAAAGAAAAAAGAGACGGGAAAGATTCCTTTATTGTGTTACCGTAATCGCACCACCTACAAAGTCTGCAACTGAACAAAAGTTTCACGGAGGAATTTTAGCGCACCATAGGCGAGGCCTCCTCCCTTCTTCGGCCACGCAAGCGGCTCTTACGCTTGGCTGGCACGTGCTTTCACCATGGTTGCTATGCACATACTAGCCCAACAAAAGCAGGAAACAACAGCATGTCTTGGGGCCTTGGCCATGCCTCTGGGAGTGGTTCTTCTATTCAGGACGATTGACAGGCATTGTGGGGGAGCCCACTGCCGCAATCTTATAACGGTTCCCAATGCGAACCGGTTCGCCTTACCACTTACGTCACTAAATAGGCCACTCTCAAGCCTGAGGTGGAAGACAGGCAGTACACGACCAATAAACCAGAGGGTGCCGCCTCTGAAGTGTACGTCATCATATGACGAGGTAAGAATTGCGTAATGTTTCTTCTTGCTCAATAAATATGAACTATTATTAAAATATTGTCCTGAAAGTTTTCAATTGTCGTCGCATGTTGACATATTTTTTATTGAGCATTAGGCAATATAAAATTGCCGTTTCTTAAACTGTTCGTCGCCAAGTAATAATCCACGCGTTAAAAATTGTTTACAGTCGAATCAAAGGATCATCACCAACAGTTGAAGCCCCATCACCAACAGTTGTGCGAAAATTTTGAAAGTTGCTTCTTTATTGTATGATATCGTCGCACAGGGACATTTTCTTCGGGTCGTACGTCTCGCACCGGCAAAGGGTGATGGCTGCTCGTCTCCTTCAGTTCTTCGCACAGCCATCGGATGGTTCCCTTTGACAGACGATAATGACGACGAAACTGCTCATCGGTCATCTCTGATAACGCGTCTAGCACCTCCAGTCGTTGGCGGGTCGGGGAGAGGAACCCGAGGCAAAGAATGAGTAGCGCCACCAAGTTTTCATGTGTGTGAAGTCGTACCTTAGAGATGATCAACGCGTGCGAGCGTGCACCGCCCGCGAGTCTCCCAGGCGGCACGGCCATGGTCGCAAGCAGACAGCCAAGCCACAGCAACGGAACCCAAAGCGGACTACCTCTTCGCCGGTTCCACTCAAGGCCGACTATGGGTTCGCTTTGAAAATTCTTGACTTATGCGTGACGTGTTCAAAATTTGCAGTACCGCCCGCTCTCTGACGGCCGCTGACGCAACCACTATTCTGACGAATCACGTGAGGGCAAGGTAACCGGCTCTCTTTCGGAACCGTTACAAGATTCCGCCCCAGGAATCATTCGGCAGAAAAGTCTAAAACGTTCGTTCCTGAGGTAAAATGTTTTGGCACGCCACATTCGGAGAAACTGTGAACTTCCAGGCTCAGCGCTTTTGTGGTTGTCGTGTAGATGGCGCTAGGTGAAAATTTTGCATGCAAGTGCGAAAATAGTATAAATTTCTTGCTTTCTTTGCAGTTTGTCGTTGTGATTATAGCATATTACAATAAAAAATGACCATAGCTACTAATTTTTAAGATATGAGCCCTTAGATTATGGTACGGTTTGAACGTTGCGTCGACTTTATCGATGTTACCAGTGGCAAAAAAATAGTAAAATTCACGTGTCCCGTACAGCGTTTCTTTTTGCTTCATTGGAAAAGCACGCGTTGAGATTTTAAATCAAGGCTTCTAATTGTCTCATCCAAAACTGCAACTTCGTAGCTTTAGTACCTTTCCGCAAAAATGGGCAGAAGTAGGACCAGAATTCTAAATATTGCCTCATTTCTGTCGCATTATTAGGAAACCTAATAAAGGTACATGAATGAAATTTTGTGTCCTAAATGGAAATTCCTTGAACTCTAACTTATCCAAAATTTAGCTTCCTTAAACATGTACTAGCCGGACTGTTTAGATTAGAAGTTGCGATATTTGGCAATCTTCAAAAGCAAATTATTCAAAAAGTAAAAATACAGCATTATTTTGCTGCGTCTAGGAAAGAGATAAATATGTCGTAAAGCTACAGAGCAAACCGCAATGCCGTAAATGCGGTAGTTTCTTATAAATATGGCCACAACTTAGACACTGTTCGCAAAAACCATGTATTTCGTGCTTGTTCTTGAACATTTATTTCTAAATCACATTATTCAATTTTTTTTACATTACATATGGTTGGAATCTACAAGAAATAATCTTTCTTGTGGTATATACGACAACTTTATATCCTAAGTAGAAGAGCCGCCACGGTTGCTCCAAAAGTACTGAAAACGCGGGGCTCGTGCTGCTGGAGTGGGACCGCCACCTTAAAGTACCCCTAAAACAACTCTTATGTTTGGAAACATTTTAAATCAACTTGCATATATTGTACAAAATGCCATGATAATGATCTTTGTCGAACATGTATGTTGTGCAAAGCAGACAAAGAAAGCCTGTGGGGGTTCCACTCTGCGTGCGGCTAGGGCTGAAGGCGAGCTCCGGATCTAGCCCCACGCAGTCGCTTTGTGTTACTCCCCAACCCGTGGCGCTTGAATCGCGGCTACGTCGAGTTCGAACGAATAAGGCAACCAGCAGCGTCAACTGTAAGAACGTTTATTGCTACCAGCAATAAAGAACACTGGCAGAGGGACGTCCTCTCTGTAATAGTAATAAATAGGCTGACCTCGTTTCCCGGGATAGTCAGGCAAACGTGGGCACTCACGGGGTGCTGCAGGTACTCCAGTCCGGCAGGTTAGGGGTCCGGCCTCAGAGAGCGAGGGTCTCTCTCGGTCGGTCGCGCTGTTTTGTACCTTTTTACCTGGGCGAGGGGAATGGCCTCCTCGTCCGTCAGCTACCTGCCCGCGAGTCAGGGAGGAAGGGCGCGCACGCATCTTGAGAGCAAGGGAGAATCGGGAGAGGGCATAGTGCGCCTCTCTCCTGTCTATGCCGGCTCTCGACGTGACGGCGTGGGGGAAGATGGGCGCGTGTGCTCCCCACAAGCCATGGAGCATTACGGGGAGTGCAATAAAGAAAGAGTGTAAACCAAAACGTAGACTCATCATCAATCCTGACAATCATCTCATTGTTTTTTGGTATGAATGTACTTTCTGCAGCCAGAAATAAAGGTTAGAAAATTCTAATTTTCCATGATGTCGAATAATGGCGTTGTGGGAATACAGTAGAATCTAGAAGATATGATTACGGTTGGTCTGAATTTCGCGACGATACGAATTTCGAAAATCTTTTGGACAGACTACATTACATAGAATACACTACGACTCGGGACTACACGAATAGTTTCTCAAGCCTTTGTAAATGATGCGAATGGGCCAATGACCGGCGCACATGAGCAGGACGACGCGACTGGTCTCAGAGGCGAGAGTAGCCGCCGTGGCTAATGCGCGGCTGCTGGTCCTTTCACACCACTTCTTTTCACGACAAGAGGCAGTCTGCCAAAGCCAAGGCCCTTCAAGAAAGGCTACAAAAGCAACCAGCACACCACTTATGTTGATGCAGCAAAGCAGAATCGCCAAACTTACGTAGTGAGCGTCGTGACCGGAGAAGGAAGTATCCTCAACGCCGCGTCCATAAAAACAGCGTCCACCGTGGAAGCGGAAGAGACTGCCATTGCTTTGGCCATCATGAATCCGTTCGTGCAAACTATCATAAGCGACTCAAAAAGGACAATAGTCAATTTTTCGAGAGGCAGCATAGGCGTCTGTGCAGCGCAAGTCCTATGGGACTTTACAAATGAAAATACTGTTGAACTCGTATGGGTCCCTGCCCATTCGGGGAATCAACGGAATGAGGAGGCACACTGGGTAGCCTGAGGTCTAATCAACCAGGAGGTGTGCCCCTCAGACTCGGATCCCATGGATGAGGCACCGATGACGTACCACGAGATAACAAACTACTACAAGCAAAAAAGGCAAATCTACCCGCCTCCAAACGCAAGCCTCACGCGAGCGCAAGCCTCACGCGAGCGCAAGCCTCACGCGAGGGCAAGCCTCAATCCTGCGTCGAATCCAAACTAAGTCGTTCCCCAGCCCACATTGGCTGGCCATACATAATTATCAATGGGCAATGGAACCCAACATGTCAAAACTGCACAAATCAAACATTGGCTACCCAAAATCACATTCTTTGGGGGTGCGAGGGCCTACGCCCTCCCAGGTCGCTCCTGCCAGCTCCCTCACAACAGATGTGGGAGGAGCTGCTCAGAACGCCGGATGAAAAACTACAAAAAGCCCTTGTTGCCTGGGCCGAAAGGGTCGCTCCTCGTGAGGGGCCATCCTAGGACTCGGGCCTGCCAGATAACTGAGCAGAATCTTAATAAAGTTGTTACCACCACCTTTCACCTCCAGTCTGTGCCGCCAATAGTGTAGCGTACACAGTGCGCTCAGCATGGAACCTGACAAGGCTACGTCACCCATTTCCTGGCAGCTCATCAGCATAAGCCAGCTATTCTTTTTTTCCCCCCCTTTTTTTCTTTTCTTCTCTTTTTTTTCTTTTGTTACGCCAGTTTCTTTTTTTCTTCCTTTTCGCACAGGGTGACCCGATCTGAAAACGAAAGTCGAACCGCTATCGCCATCACAGGCTGCTGCTGCGTGCTGCTGCGTGCTGCTGCGTGCTGCTGCGTGCTGCTGCATTCGTATGTTCAGTGTTCGCTGCTGCCGCCGCCTCGTGCGTTTTGCGCAATTGTAAGAGTGCTGCCACGTGGACCAGCTAAACATGGTGGGCGCAAGTTGAGTGCATGCAGGAAGACCGAATTGTTCGCCGTTCGACGTGTCGTGGAAACGGAAGGACCTTTCTTTTATGGCGAAAATTTAGATCCTCAAGAAGGTCAACGAAAAACTAAAGAAGAAATGTTAATTTTGCAAAGGAGTTAGGCATAGCACTGTTGACACTCTGCGCTGCTGGGCAGCAAGACATTGTGTTGAAGAATGCGCAACACTTTGGTGTGAACGTCAAGCGGGCAAGGACAGCTACACACGTAAAGCAGGAAGAGGTCCTGCTGACATAGTTTCATAAGGTTACTGCAGCTGGCGTCAACGTGGATGGCAAGGTGCTACGAGAAAAGGCGGACAACATTGCGCTTTCCCTTGGAATTGAAAATTTCAAAGTTTCAGGAGGATGGCCAAAGCTTCCTGGGGGATGGTTGTATCATTTTAAAGAAAGACACAGACTTGTATGTAGAGTTGATTGCGGTGAAGGAAAGAAAGTGCATGAGTCAGCTGTCAAAAACTGGCTGAACATACTGCCGGTGCTGATTTCGAACTACACATCATGCAACGTATTTAATGCTCACAAGGCGGGCCTCTTTTTCAGCTTGCAATCAGAGAGGAGCTTGTGTGTGGAAGGCCAGGCTTACCAGGGCAGCTACTAAATAAAAGTAAGCAAAGGGTTACCGTGCTTCTTTGCATGAATGCTGACGGCCCAGAGAAAATGCAGCTTACCGTCATAGGCAAGTCTAAACAGCCGAGGTGCTTCCTATCGGCAGGATGTTTATCTTGCTTGTACAAGGGGAACAAAAAAGCGTGGATGACTGTGAATCTTTTCCGCAAGTTCCTCACAATCCTGGATTGGAAAATTGCAGCAAAAAACTGGAAGATTTTGCTTTTTGTAGACCAGTGTTCGGCCCATCCGAAGGAAACAACCTTCAGCAGCGTCGCCATAAGCTTACTGCCTGCGAACACTAGGAGCCATCTGCAGCCACTAGACATAGAAGTAATTCAGAACGTGAAGCATCACTTCAAAGGACTTTTAGTAAGCAAAAAACGATCACTAAGATTAAAATTTGCGGATCAATCTACTCGATGCGTTGTATTTCTTGGCCATATCGGGACAGTGTGACCTCTGATCCAATCGCGGACTGTTTTCGCAAATGTGGATTTGGCATGGGACCAGATGTGGCTCCAACAGGAGATAATCAAGAGCCTCATGAGGACTTGGTGATTGAAGGCTGGGAGAGTCTGGAAACTCAAGCTTCCGCTCAAGAGTTCGTCACCGCAAAGAACAACATTGCGGCCTGCGGGTTAAGGTCCATTGAAGACTTGGTCGACAAAGTAGATGCGATTGATACTGACAGTGATGGTGAAGACGCCGACGTGTGTGACCAACTGCTGTCATTGTCAGAAACTGTTCACACTCTCGACGTTCTGCGCTGCACTATAATTGCCGACAGCATGAGCGACAAAACCGCTGCACGATCTTATGCGCTTTAGGCGCGTCTTGTCCGAAAGGTGCAAACGAACATTATGGACTTTTTTGGAAAGAAGTAGTTGTGCCCTATAAATATTGTGTTCATTTTCATGTTCAGCTTGCTTGTTTTGGATCATATGAATTTGGGATGATACAAATATTTCACCTGCTCCCGAGGAATTCATATCGACATTCTGCTCTAATAGGATGGGGCAGCATCTATTACCGCATCTGTTACTCAAAACTGGGAATTTATTATTGTGTTAGTGACCTCAGCACTGTTCTTTCATTGACCTCATCACGCTCTTCTTTCAGGTGTTGGACCGTCTCCTGGTGTACCTGCGAGTGGTGCACTCTGTGGACTACTACAACCACAGCGAGTACGCCAGTGAAGACGAGATGCCCAACCGATGTGGCATCATGCATGCCCGAGGGTCGCCACCTTCTGGCAAGGTCACACCACAGGAGGGTAAGGGAACAGCACCAGCGCATGCCCCCAACTTTTGAAGGGACATGAAAGGGGAACACTGAAACAGCTTAGGCTGATGACAAATGCTTTGAGAACTCTTATTTTCATTAATTTTCTGGAGAGATTGATTACTAGAAAAGAAAGACCTACTTTCAATGTGCGTTTAAACCCCAGCACTAGTGCATCAATGCAGCATCATTAGATTTATGTTTCTCTCTTTCCTTTTTTTAAATATGTATACTGCCCATCGTGGCTCAGTGAAAATTACAGTAAAAGCCCATTAATTCACAACTCATTAGTTAGAAATTTTGGATAATTCGAAGTAGCCACCGCGGTCCGTCCAACAATGTATTGAAGGCAATATGTATCACATCCTGCTAATTCACACCTAAATCCACACGGCCACCGATTACTCGAACTCCGCACCATTGTGGATGGGGAGAGTGCTAGCGCGTGAGAGCACGTTGGTGAGGCTGGCATTGCTGCGCGGGCTGCGCAGCATTGTTTTTTCCAACTGTGGCCCTTTGTTTAGGCTTGACTTGGAGAGAGGCACGTTTGCACCTGGCCATAGCATGGCCAATGCCTCTGTTGCAGGTCGCTTCTCTCCCGGAAAGTTCCGTATAAAGCTCAAGGGCGATAAAATCGTTGCCGTGCGCCATATGTTGTATGTGCGAGAGAAAGCGTGCGAGGGTGAGCCAGCAAACACTGCTCAATTTCGCGTTCTCGAGCAGAGTAGGATGAGGCGAATGATGTGCCCTCTCCTGTCGCACGCGCGAGGCACGGTGGTGAAGCAGAGGGAGGGGGAGGGGATGTTCTCTCCAGTGGCTGCGGCACGCCCATCTGGGCGCCGTATCTTGAAAGTGATCTGCGGCGTGTCCAAAGTGTGCGCCTGCATGGGCTTCATCTTCAAAGCGGTCTGCAATGTTTACAGAGTGCGCATAGTGCCAGTAGCTTCGTATGCAATGTGCTTTCTACGCTAGCTGCTACTACCGCTATTCCTTACTTCAGCGTTTTTCAAAGAGTTTCCGCAGTCATCGAGCGAGATGTGTTCATGTTTACCTGTGCGCACGGGACACCGTACTTGTTAATTTAGTTAGTAAGCGAACGTTTACAAGTTTATAAAGCCAATAACTATACTATCCTTACTTCATATAGATAGTTAGCACAGATGTACGTCATTGCAGCCGCCATCTTTAGATATTAACAAGTCGAAAGGAGTGCAATCAAGAGACGTGATGGCATGACAGTACGATGGGCCCATCTTGTGTCGAACGACAAAGCAATACCAGTGATAAACCAGGTAAAAACAAAACAGTCACCGTCAATAAGCAAAACAATGTGCGCGTCATGATACAATGTACTGACGTCATCGTGGCCCCCATGTTTGGGTACTAGCAGTGAGATGTGCGTCTGTGACGTCACATGAAAACTATCTATAGCTATCTACTAATTCACTATAGCAATCGATACTTCGCTTTTCGGGTGAAACTGTGACATTTATTTTTCCTCTGCACCAGTCAGTGCAACGAATGCACGGATTTAGCATGAGCCATCCCAATGTCTGGCACGTCGGACCGTGCTGAGTGCGTCCTGTTACGTTGTTTGCGCCAATGTGACATAGCATCCGTGCGCACATGCTCACACCTCGTCGGACTATATACGTGCCTTAACCGGGCAATTTTTTTCTGACTTTCATTAGTTTGAATTTTGTATAATTCGAATTTTCATAGCATCCCCACAGAATTCAAATTAGCGAGCTTTTACTGTACTGCAACTTACCGAGTTTAGTCTCGCTTCTTTAGGACACAATGCAGACCATCTTTGCTGATAAAATAATTAACTATGTCCGAGCAGATGCCATCAAAGTCCATGATGCCATGGGGAGCTGCCACGGGAAGTTCAAAGTGGTGTTCCTACCTGTCTTTTGTTTTGGCTTCTAGTTTATGAAGCCTCCTCCGACAGCACAGGTGGCTTTTATGAATTCAACTAAGATCTATTTTTGGTCAAAAATGGAAAATGGTCTAAAAGTAGATATTTTGGCAATCACATTTTCAGTTTCTATAACACTTTTTCTGGTTCCGAAATATCATCGCTGAAAACCTCATAGAAGGGTTCCAAAATGTTTGTTGTGTCAGCCAAGGTGACGAAAAATTTTACAGAAATGACGAAATAACTGTTTTTCAAGCCACAATATCCCTGCAACGGCGCAACTGAGCACTTCCATTTTGGTGTCATCAGAAAGCGCATTTCTCCATTTTCAAATTTGCTTCTTCATCCATCTCCTCCATACAGAAACAAGTGCACAAAAACCAAATGATTGAAGGTTATTCCAGAATCTCCAATTAGTCACACCCACCACATGACTCCAGCTCAGTTCGCCATTGGTCTGGTGGTCGCTCCTTAAGGGCATCATCTGTTCTTTGCACATCGTGAGCTCTCGACGTCTCAACCATCGTGACCTTGACGAGTGGGGAAGTGGGCACAACTTGCTAAGCATTTTGAGCATTGGCGACAAGGACTTTGTGAACTAGAACTTCGTGCGTGGAATCCTCAAACATGCGGATAAGCCTTTCGAGCATCAGTGCTTCAGACTTCACTTCCAAGTTTACTTTCAGGCACATCGTGCAAGCAGTAGTGTTGTGCGAATATTCAGATTTTCAAATAGTAGTTTCGAATATTATCGTATTTGATGTTTGCTTTGAGAGCAGGTGTAATATTCATGCTTTTTGAAGTGTTGGCAAACTCACGGTTGCAAGTTTGTTTGCTGCCTAATACAGTCAATGACACATTTTCTGCACGCCTGATTTTTTGGACATGCCTGATAATTCGGACATCAATTATAAGAACGTTTGAAAATTTCGAACACAGAAACCCATCGCTGTCTGATTTTTGGGACTTTTTGGCCCTGACCAGAGGTCCTAAACTGCATTGATTGAATCAACCACCGCCACCTTTTTGATTACCTTGGCGCCTCAAAGAGGCGCTCTCGCATGCAGATCAGCTGGCAGCCGCAGCCATTCGCTACCAAGCTTCTTGCTGTTCGGTACCGGGCTTTTCATTAAAGGGGCCTTGAACTACCCCTTGGGCTTGGTGAAAAAAGACAGTCCACTGGTAGCATGCACTGCTGTGAACATCTCAGCCAAGTTTTGCACTCGTATGCAGTGCGTGGAGCTCGCAAGAGGATTGTGAAGTCACCTTTCTTTGCGACAAATGGCGTAACGTCTGTTCTCTAAAGTCAGCTTTGCCTCAATACAGCAATGTTTCGCCGTGAAACATTCGCGCAGTATTGCGGTGAAGCACACCAAAAGTGGGAAGAGGCTATTGTCACGGGACACAGTATGTATTGCTTAATTTACACCCGTGCACCCGCAGTCTCCTGTCACAGTACAAGCACCCATACTCCTAATAAGTGTACTGGCAGGCATTCAGAGCTATTTCAGATGTGTCTGTGGCGATTTGAGCCCTTGGGGGCAGTAAAAGGCATGCATTCATTTTTTCGTACCGGCCGATTTTTCCTATGTTTTCATGGCTCCTAGAGACTAAAAAAAATCAGACATTGACTGTAATCAGTAAGGCACGATCTTTAAAATAAAAATAGACTCACACGTTCAGCAAAACTGTATAAATATTATGGTGGGAGCTTGAAAGTATATTAATTGTCATTTCATCAACTTTGTTAAACAACAGCAAAAAGAAAAAAGAGCAATGAGCTCCAGATACACCGGTATATGCCGGCGCCATCTTCACCAATCTTGGCACCCTGGTTGCCCGCACTCTTTTCTCACCACCACCACATGCAGACATAAAGTGAGAAAAACAAGTTTCGATAGAAATAAATACTTTTAAAGATTTCTTATAACCTTCATAATTTCTTAAAAACTTTTGTGAGAAAACTCATTAACACCATTTCAAAAAACTTAAACTATAATGTTACGAAAGAAAGTGATAAGAGGAGTGAACGACATTACCATTGTCAAAATAGCAGAAGCTTGGCTGGTCAGCAAGATGGACTCGGAAGGACAGCATGAAAAATCCAGTTTGGAAGTATTTCTCAACCTTCCCTCTAAAAACGAAGCCCGGTGTTTCACTAAATAAGTCATACTTGAATTAATTGTGGTCGCATTCTCACAAATTAGTTCACTTAATGATTGAATGTATCCAAAAATTATGTTGCATGCCACTTTAAGGCCAAGATTTTTGAACAGCAACTATTCAATATTCGATTCGCAAATATTTGGCCAAAACCACTATTTGCATTGAATTTGCTTCGAAGTGAAAATCTGTATTCACACAACACTACTTATGAGCATTCGTGCTTTGGGCATCGCGACCAAGCACATCGCACATGCACAATCCTCAGGACCTGCAACCATGCACATCGCAATCCTAAGGGCACCTAAGCATGCAATCCTAAGCATGCTTCTTTTCTAAGCACCCTGAGGAATGCATATTGGGGAGGATAAAACAGTGTGCAATAATTCTCATTAATGCTGTAAATGTCTCATTGTTTAACATTGTCCCAAGACAAAAGTGCAATGTGTTGCCATGTTGAGCAGCACGTGTTGCTTTGCATTTCAGTGGCAGACTACATCAGCCACTTTGAGGGCAAGATTTCACCCTTCCTCCAGCCTTCGACCAAACTGAGTGATGAGGAAGCAAACAGACTTGGCAAGAAGGACCCTGAAGCGTATCCTTGAAATGGGACGTCTTGCTGTGAAATTATTTGGGTTTAAATATTGTATTTACTCGTATAATGATCGCACTCGCGTAATGATCGCACCCCTGAATTTTGTCGTCAAAATTCGATTTTTTTTATTTCCCGTGTAATGATCGCACCCTGAACTTGCCGCAGCTATATGTCGTGTGCCAAGTCTAGCTAATAATGATCGCGCTTACCATCTGTCGAATGCTACGCGAACGACTCGTCTGCACGCACCAAACATGCTTAAGTAGATGCCTCATTTCATTACTTTCATCACTTTCCGCACTTCCATGGCAAAAAGAGATACAACCAAACTTGCCTTTATTATGGGTAGGCTTTATAATGGTTGTAGTCAACAAAAACAAAAAAGGCGCCTTTCGATTCTTTTCATCTGCACTCGTGAGCACGCAACAAATCTCGCGCGGCAAAATGATAGTAGCCACGTTTACACTGATACGTTAAAAGTGTACCCTATTCATACGCCAACGCTTGTAACACAGCTAAGATATTCGCCCACTTTTAGCGGAAACGTGCCGTGTTAGGATAGTAGTGAAAACAGATGCCGCAGTTTCCGCAGCACGCCGGCCATGGGTTTCTGTCACTGGCAGCTAAGCGCGCCCATCTGTTTTTGTCCCCTCTAAGTGGACATGGCTACGTTATTGCCGCAAACTTGCCGTTATTATTCATCACTGACACGGAAGAAACTGTTTCAATGCACGTAATGTACTCACGAGAAGAAAAAAAAAGCAAGATCGCGTTCGGCGCGTTCGGCTTGTTCCGCCGGCCGCCATTTTTGTTTTGGTGTCCCGCACCCGCATCCCGCAGCAAACGCGGGACGAAAAAACAATTTTTTTTTTTTTTTCGCGGGAAACTTAACCCGCGTAATGATCGCACCCTTGAATTTGCGTCAATTTTTTCTGACAAAAAAGTGCGATCATTATGCGAGTAAATACGGTAATTTTTTTCAGCATTACTCCTTGCTTTGTAACACACATCTTGTGCTCTATCTTAGTTCCTACATGTCTCATTGAGGGCTGTTGCAGCAAGAGGCTCACTTGTGATCTAGTACCCCTTTATCTTATCTGCTTGATAGCCATCCTGTCACTTCATGCAAGTTTCGATATGTAATCATCACAAATGAATAGATTGAAAGTAATGCAAGCAGACACAAAAGGCAGTTTTGGTCGAGTGCAGCATTTGGTGCAATCAAGTCGAGACGCTCTCTGGTCTTTCTTAATGAGATCGTGTAATTGTAGGTGGGGTGACTACTGCACAGCATGGCTGCATTTCTATTAAAAGTGGTACCTGAGTGCACATTGCTGTAGCCTGAATAACTGTCAGTCGAGCTGTTTCCTTGACTAGAAGACATATTCCAGCGAAGTGGAGAAATTTGTGGTGGCCAACACTCAAGAGCTCTCCAAGGACAAGTGGCTCTGCCCACTGTCTGGCAAGAAGTTCAAGGGGCCTGAATTTGTCCGCAAGCACATTTTCAATAAGCATGCTGAAAAAGTGGAAGAAGTGCGCAAGGAGGTGAGAAACTGCTTTGCTTCTATCATTTCTCTTTCGTAGCACTTCTGTTACTGAATAATTTATTGGACCATAGCGTTTTGGGTTTGTAGCTGCAAACTAAAGGGGAAAAGTTATTTGAATATGATATACAACTAAAGACACTTTGCTATGGATCATAGAAGATAAAAAAAAAATACTTAAAGACCTAAAAACTGTAGTACATGCACATAATACTTAATGTGAAGGGACTACTGGTGCCACCTGTCCTAGGGCAGTGTGGACACTGTAGCATGCGGAATGACCTCATTTTATGAGAGACAAGACGGCGTCACCATTTCTTCAGAGAAAATGGCTCCTACTATGAATTTATTCTGGACAAGACAGACAAGTGGCACTACATTCAAGCTTAGTATTAAAGCAGAACGTACTGTGAAATAGAAGTTCTGTATGAAAATGCAAATCAGCGAGCAGCTTAGACCGTGTCCTTAAAGACAACACTTATACGAGTCTCCTTCATTGGCCCAGCACTATTTACATAACAGCTCGTATTGGCCGTGCACCAATTTGTGCACCTGTCTTCAATGTGTCATCCAGTGAACATCTCTACATACCACATTGAATCGGCTGGGCATCAGTACACCGAGACAAAACTTTTGGAACGTGGCCACATCTGTTGCTCGTACAAAAAAGCCATGTGTGCCTTACCAGTTTACCAGCCTCTTTTAACAAAACAGCATTATAGGCCCGTGTCGAAAAAAAATCGATTGTTGGCATCTGACATCGCATGGCGAAAAATCATTTTGAACCACAACCACATAGGCCCTCTGCATGGTGCAGATGTATTACTGAACTAATTGACTTCCTCAAAGTAAAATACGTCAGAAAAATTGTAAGGTCGACCTAAACACAGCCTATAGACATGATAGTGTCAGAGTTTAATTTGAATATACCAGAAAACAATTCTGTTACGCAGAAACTCGAACATAAACCCCTTTTTCGAGAGGTGCAGCCCGCTTGGTTCCTTGCAACACCACCATCCCGCTCTGCTCCGTAGATCCACAAGAAGCTGTGCGCAGTGTTTACTCTCCCCCTCTTTTCCTCTTTCTATTACATTTTTCCCTTATCCACAGTGTAGAGTAGCAAACCAGGTGACCGTTTCCACCCATGCTATGTTTCCTATTCTCGCTTTCTCTCTTCGCACATGGTGGCAACGTCAAGAAGTTTAAATAATCAAGTGTGTCCTAAAACTTGTCAAAAGGCTGTAATCCAAAGCCCTTCACATGGTGCCCTATTTAGTCCAAATGTAGCACAAAATATGATAAAAACTTGGTTGACCAGCTTTGCTGTGCACCTGTTTCGGCGCACTTCCATTCCCAGGTGGAGTACTTCAACAACTACCTCTTGGACCCCAAACGGCCACAATTGCCAGAACACCCAGCCAACCGAGGAGGCCCCGGTGGTGGTGGCCGTGGCGGCGGTGGAGTTGGTCACGAAGGTCCTGGCATGATGGGTCCCTTCCATGGTGGATTTCCGCCACCACCTCCCTTCGGCTTTCCTAGGGGCCACCCCGGTGGATTTCCTGGTACGTACACTTATTTTTCACTTCAAGGGGCTGACAATGCTGAGGTTTCAAAATTCCTGTACAGTGGCCTGCACTTTACTGCAACAGCAGTTAGCAGCTTGAAACAAGTTTGCTCTGTTCTGTTGTAGTCCGACAAGCAGCAGGCTGGAAATAGCTGAATGTATCAAGACAATGTTTCGAGAGGTAACTCATTGTGTGCACCATACCACACAATAAACTTTTCAGACAGAGAAAATAAAAAAATACGGGCGACCATTTTTGGTGTAACAGTTTAGGTTGAGAATATCAGTGAGGCAGAGTTGTAAATGAACACGATTGTGGGGACTATTATGAACAAAGAAAGCCTCTTCTTTCTGCAGGATTCGGCGGTCGCAACTTTCCAGATATGTACAGAGCAGGATTCAAGAGAAACAACTACGGACGGTGAGTTGCCTTTTTTATCATTTTAAAAGCCACTGCTGGCTTGTGCAGGTGTCAAAATATTAGTAGTGCTGTTTCGCTAGGTTTGAGGGTCATACTCATCTGTACTATGTTTTGTACATAATTGGCTGCAATTCCGCTATTTATTTCATTGTTGTATTTTCTTTCTACATTATAAAGCAGCGTCCATTTTGCTGCACATAAACGCAGATATTACAATAACCTTACTAGCAACAGCCAGAAATGACATTCATTCCTTTAAAAGGTAAGATTCAGCCACTTGCATTTGGGCATTGTTACAAAGAAAAGGTAGTGTGCTAAGCGTGTACGTGAAAGCATTATTGATTTGACCAAAGTATTAGACCATGATAGACATTGGCCAATCAAAGTACAAGCGTGAGTGCTTCTATTATGTAATCGTTAGTAGTGCCTCTTTTTTTTTTTAATAGAACAGAAGTATTTTGTTCAGCAAAAGCTGCATGGAACATATGGCAAACTTCAATGTGGTCATATTCAGTCTCGTAATTTAACACTGCACAGTCCCTACTTCGTTATTGTTGCCAAATGCACCTTGGCCATTAACTTTATAAAGCATGCTATGGAGTGGATTACTGCATATGGACTTCCCAGAGTGTAAAATGAACTCCAGCAATACTGCAATTATGCCTGCAATATGTTCTATGTGGTCGCTGACTTAGCGTTTTGTTTCGCTGCAGAAAGGTGCAGAAATTAACATATCCTTACCAGCTCTGCACCCAGAAATGATGCACATTTTTTTAATGGTAAAGTATAAAAGAAATCCGAGATAAAACAGTGGAGTCCACTTATAACGATTATGGGTTATAACGACAAGCATTGTGTATCATAGGTGTGCTTAATGGCGCAGTTGTTTTCCTCTAGTTCTGGTTTCTTTTACTGTGACTACAGTTTAGAGCTTGAAGCTCAGTTCGCTCTGTCTGATGTTCCGTACCATTATACCATTGTCGTGTGGTAACTTTGCCATTCTTTCATTGGTATTGCCGTGACACCTCCTCACCTACAGCCTAGCTCCCACCATAAGAATAAATACAAAACTTGCCCACCACCACTGCTGGAAATCTGTATCACTGTGCAGTTGAGAGACTAGGAGAGTGAATACATCTGTGCACACGTTTCGAAAGTAAGCACAGGCATTACGCTCGCACAGCAAAGCTGGTGCTTTGCAGCAGCCATTCACAATGCAGCTCTCAGTGCAGCAGCCATTGTCAGTGTTTGTCATGCAAAGGGGGCTATTTACTCTCTTGTATGGCAGTCATATATCTTAGTCATCTCAACATTGGCATCACCATCATTGTTACATTGCCTCCATAGTCATCACATCATCATGCTACAGGAGTTTTGCACAGTTTGGGGGGGCAGTGAGCAATATTGGCAGCACTTTGCTTTGACATTGGTTCTTCAAGCGCTATCCTCTTGTAAATAATGATTTAATTAATGTTTCATCCTTTGCCAGTGGCTTATGTTTCAGCTTCACTTTTAGCTACAGGTGAAGCTGGGGGTGAACTATGTCTTTCAGCTACAGGACCTAGCCTTGGCCTGTGTATGTACAATCAGACCAGATTTAACAATGCATGGTTTATAACAGGTTTCCAAACTTTTCTCGTCATCATTATAAGTGGACTACACAACAGCTCTTAGCGCACTCTTGTGCGAACCCTCTAGGCATTATGTGCATATGTCAAGAAGGAAACTACATACGGCATATATAAGGAAAGCCATTTGCTAATTCCTACCTTTGTTGCAACCATGAATGTTTTCAGTAGCCATAGCACACCTTGAAACAACTCGAGTTGTAATTTGGCTGATGTGCATCGTTTTCCTTTATGTTAGAAGGAACTGCATTTTCCATATGGTACGTGTGTTGTGACCGAGTACTACACCATAGCGAAATCGTGAGTCGGAAAAGTGCGAAGCAAGAAAAAATGGACCAGTTTTTGGTTTCTTTTTTTCAGCTTCCGCTCAGACCCCCGGGAAGTGATTGGATATCATGATCTTGATGAGCCACAGGACTTGGAACTCTTTTAAAAGTGATAAAGGGGACAGAAGCAGTGCATTAGGGAGAAGCTGCATAAAGGCAGATTTCTTCCTGCTGATATCATACACATTTTTTTTTTCATTGACACAATTTGTGGAATTCAGTGTAATAACTTCATCTCATTTGACCATTGGTGGTACAGCACCACCGTGTGAATGAATTCATAAAAGTGTGTCTCTCTCAACCCATTTTCTTTTAGACCTTCCATTTTTGTACATGGTGCAACTTTTATGAAAACCGGTGTTCTCAGTCCTGTTATTGGAGGCCTGCCTGTGCTTGAAACTGTTGATTAGTCCATAGTGTCTTCTCTCTGTCAATAAAAAAGAACTGGGACTCCCCACAAGCTTACCTTTCTTTCCGCTTGGCCTGCTGCTCTGTGTGCTGATTACTGCTGCTGCTTACTGATATTCTGGGAATGCGAATGCGAAGTAGCCTTCTTGAACATTGCATTCCTTGCCAGCTTGAAGATTCCTGTTTGCTTTTAGGGATTCAGACTGTCTGCTCTGCCACAGACATGTGTTGATATGTTTATGGTATGATTTATGTTTGATAAACACTCACCTGGTCAGGCAGCATGTTAAAATGTCACAGTCAACAACTCAAGTTGTGAACAAGGACTGTGTAAGGGTAGCGAAACATAAACGAATGGCTGACTTGGTCAGTGACTGCAGTCTCCTGTTTTTCTAACCGTTTATGTCGCAACAGTAGTGTATCATTCTGAAGCTCGAAATATTGAGCTCAATAGTTCAAAAAGAAGTTGCATGTGTTCAGAAATGTGTCTGATTATCAAATTTCTGGGAAAGAAAAGCAGGCCAGATTTGCAATTTCCATTTATTGTCAAATAACCCCCTCTAGAAATGCCAGCAGGCAAGGCTATTGGCGACAGTCTAAATCCAACAGCTGCGAAGGTAGCTGGTGCGACAGGCCAACGAAGCTGGCTTTCCAGCAGCGAGCTAAGAGAAGGCGACAAGGTTGCAGGAATCATCTTAATCTCTGTGTTACAGCAGGCAGGTCTACTGTAACCCTTGGTCAAGAGCTAATTTTTTACGAAAAGCCATCAGAAAAGTCAGATGTACTTGGCGCTGGCCTGGGCTTCTTTTGGTGTTCTAACGAATTTTTCATTTGTACATTGTACTATCTTGATTTGTTTAATGTGCAGCAAGATTCAACAAGCCTGTGTATCAAGTTTCAAGTGTACCCAGTAATTAGTGGTTACCAACCCTTTCTTAATAAGGTGATACAAATTGGCATTCTGAATTTACAATGCACGTAACTATCCTCTTCGGTCACTTGAGGGTGCACTACTGGGCCACAAGTACCACATTCCTTGCCTCCCTTCTCACCCCTTGGCTTCATTGTTGGAAGGTGGCTGCTGAAAAAAGGAATGTTTGACATCCACGTGTTTCTATTTCAGAGGTCTACGTGGGGAACCGAGAGCACTGATCAACTACAGAGACCTTGATGCTCCCAATGACGTGGAGCACCTCTAACAGATAGACTGCTTGTTTCAATTCGTTTGTCGATTGGCTGGAAGTCAAGAGATAGTGCATTCAATCAGGTGCTGTCTGTCTGTTGACATTTAAGAATTAACCCATTCATGCACTGTTGAATATTATTGTTTGGAACATAATCCCCCGAGAATGATGACTGCGCACATGCCATAAAAGCCATATGGTCATTACTGATTCATGGTCATCACCGTGAAATTTGTAATTTTTTACTTTGCTGGCTGTTGGTCCATGTAGCATTGACCTACTGCAGACGGTACTTTAGGCATTTTATGAAAATGTGCAAAGCACCGCCAGTGCGCTTATGAAACATGGAGTATATCATGTAGATTTACAAAGAAGTTTCCTTGCTGTTGTCGAGTGCTTTGTTGGCGTGTGTGTTCCATGTATTAGAGATTTGCCCCCTTAGATGCCAAAGAATTGAACTCTTCCATACGAATGACAACGTAAACATAATTTATTCAACGTATCACTTCCCTTTCTTTTCTTTTCTTTCCTTTTTTTTTTTTTGACACACAAAGCCATTGTCATTTGCACAGTAAGAGTGTACTGTCCCATTTCAGTAACATACATCATACTCACACAGACTTTGACACGCAGGCTCTGAGGTGCACTGTACATGAGTAGAAGCAGTACACTGCATTAACAAAATGCTGCCTTGACTGCAACATTGCATGTTTCTTTTTCCAACCACAGGCATTACATGCATAAAAACAAATTGTTGCTTGTTCTTTGTTAAAGCATCAAAGCTGTTTTGTATTTCTGTATTGTTGAAAAATTGGAATAAATAGGAGGACGGGGGAGCGCATTGAAAGTAGCGTTAGCCTCGATTGTCCCATTGGGGCGCATGCTAAGTACATCTTGCACGTAAAATCAATGCGCGTCACACATACCATAGCATAACAGTTCCTCTTGCATTTCAAAAAAGGTTTAGGAAAGTATGTTACATTGCTTCAAAGTGTAGGAAAAGGTGTTGAGTTCATACATCACAATATTCCTGGAACAGCTTTGGAAGCGTGTTAATAGCTTGATGATAAATCTATATGCTTTTGTTTTGATAAAGAGGTGAGAATGTGTTCCACAGTGGTGTGTAAGCGTGGCTTAGCCTTTGCTGTCTTGGTCGGTAATGCAGCAGTTGGAGAAGCACCCGGTGGGTGACGAACGACTAGGGCTTACTACAAGTAGGCCACTGGAATGACAATAGATGACATACAGAACTCTGGGGTCTAGGTTCTTCAACTGGCTGAAATGTTGCTTATATTGTGGCACATTGCACTTCAAGTGAAGAGCACGGAACACAAGTGCTTGTAGATAGATTTGGCTTAACAATGGCATGCTTCTGCTTTGTTTGTTAGTCGTTTTGGATGCTATATGCCACTTTATTCGGTGCCATTCTGTTATTCTAGACAAAGTGATCTTCACTGATACAGGCAGTGGGTTTCAGAAGGCCGAGTAAGAAATGCGTATCAATTACTTGTCACTATTAAAAGTTCCGCGAACTGTACTTTCTACTTGTTGCAGCCGGTCTGCTAGTTTAAGCGAGCATTGTTCTTTGATCATCAATTCTATCATCTCGTTGCCTTGTTCCCACTTTCGTTGTTCCCACTTTCAGGTTTACTTGAGACATGTTACCAGCAGCATTCCAGCCATGTGGAGGTGGGGGGGCTCATTTGTGGCCTTCTGCATGTCTATCCTCCTGTGGCTAATGCATACGAAATGCCTTCAACATTGAGCTAATCATTTGTAACCTTGGCATGAACAAAGGTCATGCTTCTGTTGCTTATTGTTAGGTTGTAATCTTGCCTTTTGGGAAGAAATGGCAGAGTTGTTTTTCAATATGCCCTTAAAAGCAGCCACTTGAGACTCATTGTAGTACCTGAAGTCCTCGTGGCTTATTCACTGTCGTCGGAATGTTGCTGGAAATGTGATGATGTTTGGAGGGTGGTAGAGTGATGGTATCGGTGCCGTGATGCGTAATCGACGTTTTCGTCATTTAGCTGAGACTCCATTGTTGAGACTCCGGGGCATGTGGGGGCCACCACTATTTGCTCATAGTCTGTAGGCTTCTTCCTGTGCAAGCACATAAATACAGCACAAGGTGAGGTCTCTGCTAAAACATACTCATAAAAGCTTTTATGTGGCTAGCAGCATAAAGCAGGTTGACTTAGCTTGTCGAAAACAAATAGTTCAATGCACCAAAATAATTGCAGTAAATCTGACTGGCAGTTGCATGTATTTTAACTTAAAGCTCCATAGCAGAGGACAGGCACACTACAAGGTGGATATGATGTCAACTCAAGAATTTCATGGTGCGATCACAGCTGTCCCAATATTTTAGTTTTTAGTTGTTGTTTTTTTTTGCCTTTAAAGTATGCAAAGATGCCTTCGAGGTGCAGCCTTGAGCTGGCACATCAATTCAGGTGAAGTTGAGCCTCAGGTTCATTGTTACTTCCAGTGAGCTGTAATGGTGGTGCTTCTTTTCCCATTTTGGTATGAAATTATTTTTGTTAAGTTTCTGACGCACATATTCACATTTTGGAAAAAAACTTTTTGAAGCTTCACAATACAATTACTTTTTGCACTATCTGAAATATTGCTGCAGTTGGTCTTTAAGTTAGGTACTATCCAGGGATCTTTCATTTGCTAGCTAAAAAGAAAAGGTTCGTTTGGTGCATTGAAGAGAACGAAAAGGAGAAATTTAGGGCAGAGCTATTGTCATTATCTATGGATCTGGTCAAAGCATAAAAGTATGTGCTTACAAATTTAACTATTTGTTTATGTTCATTTTCTGTGGTTATTCCATTCTATGTAACTTCATATTTTTAGTTTTCTTTGCAATTCCTCTACTTAAAACTGCCGTTCGTATATGCTGAACTGCTAGCAGGCAATGTAAATAATTATTGTTTTCATCGCCCGAGTGCAGTCATGGCAAAGCTATAAGTGTCCTAGGTGGTTTTTTTTTTTTTTTTAACCAGCCTTACATTTTTTTATCTTCTTTCTTTTCGTTCAATAATTGTGCAAAGACGAAGAGAGGTTTAGGTAAAGCCTCATGGTTGTTTGTGTACTTGTTTTATCTTCATAACTTGATTGTGAAGGAAGCCTTTGTCCACTCACCCTATGCAACGCAGGAATAAATGGCGTAGCCATGGGAACAGTTTGAATTCGGTGACCCCTGTAAACGGCAAAAAGTCTGCATTTTTGGCTTGCTCAGTGATAAATGATGTTAATTGTAATGCCTTGGCTGTAATGGCAATTTCACGCTTAAATAGGGAGTGCTTAATTCTTGGAAAACTGCAATGGCAGCTTAAATTAGTTTTGGCAAGTTTCCTTTTACCTTTATGTGTTTCTTTTTATGTATTTCTTGCATGATAGAATTGGTGCAATTGCATGTTTGCCAAATGGAAGGCATTGGTTGATTCAACAGCTAAATATAGAGAACAGAATTGGCAGCCTTACATTTGTTTTTTCTGGGATGGTACACAATGCTGTACACACTTGGCTCAGTGTTTTTGGTAATCGTGTTACTGGAAACCGCGTTAAAGCGTGGCGTGATCCGACATACCTGGAAAAGCTCCTGGCTTGGTCCTTCCAATGCAGAGCCAGAGGAAGATCAATAGAAAGATGGATGCCAGTGCATAGCCCCATTGCACAAGGAACATAATTGTCAATTTCACGAAGATCTGGAGAAGACGAGTAGTAGACGCACTGTCAAAGACTTGTGGGCCAGACAAAGTCGGCCATGTGCCCTGGACTGGCAATGGACTTACCCCAAGCACTGCAATCCAGCGATTGCATAGTTTCGCATACCAGGTGTTTGATTTCTTTGATATCTCGGGCCATGGTTCCCGACCTAAAATGGAAGCAGTCGTACCACTGGCGTATACATATCTGTAACTTTCGTACATACTGTGTGAAAGATGAAAATCGGGAAGCTGGTTCAGTGCTTGTCCCACGTGTTGCTCCCTTTAACCTGTGCACTCGTATTTAATCAACCAGTTCAGCAATACAAAATTGTAAAGCCAATCTTGGTGCACTTTTGTTACCTTGAACGTAAGCTTGATAACAGTGATGGGTACTTAGCAGTCATTCCCAAGTTAAATTTTCTAGGGGCACTAAGGACAAGCATCGAGCCTGTACTTCACACGAATATGTCCAGTGCTTCATATTTAGAGAGTAGAGCTCTTGTAGGCAAAAGTTTGACGGACATAGAGAACACAACTGACGCCACCACAAAGAAAGTACTAACGTCCAGTTATGCTTTCTTGATAATTGATGAATGGCAGCTAATTACTACCGTTTAAAACCGCCATGTAGACTCGTGTATGGCCGCACTTTTTTTATCGTGATTTTGATGAGGTGTCGGTGGCCCTTGCATAAGACCGGGATTTTAATTTTTTTCGACTACGAGTACGAAATCCTCTGTCATCCCCGACCACCACAATAACGAACGCTATCCTTTTCATAATGAATTCATTCATTTGTACATGCCATGCACCTCACTACTCGTCTCTGCTATTGCCACCACTGCTGCTTATGCTTGGTTTGCCAGCACATTCGTGGATTAAGTAGTTTTCCGTACCAGCTAGGTTGTTGGTGATCTCTGTAAAACTCTTGGCAATGACTTCCAATGACACCGTCGGGAGGGAAAAATGGCGCCAGCGACGTGTTCGTTGACATGGATACACTACCATGGAAGAACATGGAGGGGCCGGTTGTGGCAGCGCAGATTTCCATCTAGCAGCGGCACGCCTTTCGCCATTGCTTTTCTGTTGGAATTTTGTGTGCAAATTTTGAGCTGTGTGCAAATTTTGAGCTGCCAAGTTAGGTTTGCGGCCCGTACACAAGTTTATACGTTACCTCTGGCAAGGGTAGAAGACATTGATAAAGCAGCGCAATTAAAACAGGCACGTTCACGCACACTTTAAAAAAGGGCGTACACATACATTGGACTGCAACTACTGCTTAATTTCTCAAAGACGCCTGCATAAGCATTGCCATGCTTGCCCGACCAGATACCGTCCGTCCGTCCCGCAAGACGACCGCTTTCAAGATGGCGCCCGCAGCAGCGACCGCATTCACCTTCGTGCCGTCTCGCTTCAACGCGAGCTACGCAACGAGAACACAACACAAAGCTGACGGCACTCGCCGCACTGAGCCGTCATGGCAGATCGCTTTCAGGATTGGGGCGCGCGCGTCTCTCTTCAACGCGTACGCAGCGGCGACAACAAGACGGCACACGAGGCTTTCAGCAGCCGGCGCTCATATTTGCCTGTGTGCGCGTGACACCACGCTTGTTACTTTCGTTAATATACGAACTTTTACGGCCGATAAAGCTACTATCCTTATCTTGTACAGATATCTACTAATTTGCCGTAGCAATCGGTGCTTCGACTTACGGGCGAAACCTACATTTCGTGTGTGCATGAACGTGTGTGATTTAAGTGCACTGCTTCATCAAGGTCATGGCTCACCAACCAGTCCATCAGTATCCATTAAGGTAGAAGCATAGATGACCGAGCGATCCCTACATCACAATGCTTCGCTCTCACGTGACCGCCTGCGTTATGACGTAGAGACTCATGCACTTTCTGGGAAACAGGTTGCCATCGCTGTTGCGCTCACCGACGACAATCTTTCCCATGTCTACAGCGACTCCATAGCCGCTATCAGCTTTCCAAAAGGGCACGGTCTGCGCACAGGCTCTCAGAATTGTTATAAAGAAAGAGATAAAGAGGAAGCTTTAGCTCGGGCCGAACTCCGACGCGGCCTATTCAAATACATGTAAAAACGAAAAAACGTTTTTCTGAGATAACCCCTGGACCGATTTTAATGAAATTTGTTGCTTTTGAGAGAGAAAGTTAAATTCTAGTGACTGTTGGAAGCGGAATTTTGATTTAGGGCTAGCATTTTGTTAAAGAGATTTACGAAATTTCAGAAGTTTGACAAAAATAGAAGCACGAAGTTTACAAACTAATAGCTCTGCATCAAGAAGAGATATCGCGGTTCTGTAAACGGCATCCATTAGATCATTCAAAGCGGACAAATTTCATATGTCATTTTATATCTTACGTAAGTTTGTTACGTTGTTTACGAGGGTTCTGCAAAAGTTGTAATTACGTATTAATAAATTTTTTGAGATTCATGTATAAGATGTCAAATTTGTCCGCTTTAGATGTGCTATTAAGTACAATTCACAGAATTGCGATATCGCCTATTTTTGCTGAGTTACAGAGTTGTAAACTTGATAGTTTCGTTTTCTGAAAATTTGCGATTTTTGCCAATTTTTAATAAAAAATTGACGACCTAAATCGAAAATTCGAAACCAACAGTCACTAGATTTTAAGTTTTTCTTTTAAATGCAACAAACCCCGTCAAATTTGGTGCTGTGGTTGCCGAGAAAAACGAATTCTCCTTTTACATGTATTTAGATAGGAGCACCCGAGCTAAAGCTTCCTCTTAGAACCACGTCGTATACTGGTTCCAGGCACACTTAAGACCAAAGATCGGCGACGTCCCCAACCTTAACGAGGCGGCACACGAGGCTGCGCGGCTTCACCCGACCACTCGAAGAACAAGGACGCCCCCACTACACACAATGAAATCACTAAACACTACTACCTACAACGTAGAAAGTATAGCACGCCACACCGCACGCTCCTTCGAGCTCAAGCGGTACTCAGAATGGTACAGACCACCCCACGCAAAACAGACTACACCATTACATGCCTGAGCTCTACGACAAGTGTTATTGTACGAATTGCAATACATCCCTTAACGTATATCATTTACTCTTGCCGTGCTCGCAAGCTCACATAAACTCCGAATCGGACAAGCGCAAGTTTGAAGAAGCAATCCGGAGCGAAGAACTCGCTCCCCAACTCTGGGCCGTCCAGCAAGTCCACGACGCCGCCAGGAAACTCAACCTCCCGGTTCCGTCGTGGGAGACGCCCACTCCATGAGAGCCCAAAGCTCTCGTGGCCTGCAGGACTTTGGATAAAGTTGATTTCCTTCCTTCCTTCTGGGAAGCGGAACCGAAAGCGGTTGGCAAAAATGTTACAAGTGATGTAAGATTGTGATCATGACGTGTTTGCACTGTAGGCAAGCAAGGCCTACGAGATTGGCTTCCGTTCGAGGGCACCGTCGCTGGGTGCGCTGCCAGACGTGCCAGTGTTTTCTTTTTTTTTTCTTCTTGTTTTATAGGTCTAGGACTTTCATTTTTAAGAGGATATTTTAGCTCGGGCCTAACTTCGATGCCGCCTATTCAAATAAATATATAAAGCATAAACACTTTTCTGAGATAACCACTGGGTCGATTTTAATGAAATTTGTTTGAGAGATAATGTTAAATTCTAGTGACTGTTAGAAGCAGAATTTTGAGTTAGGGCCCAGATTTTTTAAAAGGAGCTTTGAAAAAATTTGTAAATTTAAAGAAAAAGAACAACGTAAGCATGAAGTTTACACATTTGTAGCTCTGCACTAAGAACAGACATCGCAGTTCTGTAAACTGTATCTGTTAGAGAATCCCAAGGTGGACAAATTTGATCTTCGAATGTCCATCTTGCATAAATTTGTTACATTGTTTGCAAGGATTTTGCAGAACTCCTACTTGCGTATTAGTGGTCTATTCAAGAATTGTATATAATACATCAATTTTGTCTGCTATAAATGTACTGTTAGCAACAAGTTGCAGAATTGCGACATCGTTTTTCATTGCTGATTTACAGAGGTGTAAACTTGATAGTTCAGTTTCCTGAAGAATTAGCGATATTTAACACGGCCTAAATCAGATATTCGCTATCAACGGTCGCTAGATTTTAACTTTTTTTCTTTTAAATGCAACAAACCACCTCAAATTGGCGCAGTGGTTGCCGAGAAAAACTATGTATCCTTTCCCACGTATTTAGATAGGAGCCCCCGAGCCAGGCACGTACCCAGGGGGGGGCCCGGGGGGGCACGGGCCCCCCCCCCCCGAAATCAAGTGGCATACCCCCCCCCCCCCTCCCCACCCACGCCACCACTCCTCACACATTCCTAAAGCGCCGCCAGATTAATGTTGAGACTTGGCACCTGTTCGTCGGTCAGCCTTATGCTGCCTTTTTCACTCCTTTTAGATGGCGGTAGTTATCGGCATTTCTTGTAATGTGAAGGACAGTTTTCTCATAGATTCCGCACCCGCGCGATTAACTCGAGATGCACTCAGTTGTCACCATCTATTCAACCGTCACGCGCATAGCTGTTGCTTTTGTTAGTTCAACCTTCTTTGTTTAGGCTGATCCTGGGACCAGGAGAGGGATGCGGCTGTTACTCAGCTGGTCTGTACTCTCATGGAACGAGTTGCGGCCGCAGAAAACACCAATTGCGTTTAACTTATCCCTTTGCTTCATTATTTCCTTGAGTTACGGCTCACCGCGACGCTGGCAGATGCCCGGAACCATATACACGTGATATGAGTTAGATAAGGTGGGAAATAAAATGATGTGAAAGAGCGTCCATCATGAAACCCTGCAATAACCCTTAAACCCATAAGCAAGATGACTGTCTCCAGTTATACCTCGTCTGTTTTTCCTTAATTGTATAGCACTTTTCGTGCAAAATTGGAAACCGGAAACAAAAATCGCAAGGAGTTGATAAATTAAGCGATCTACTAAGAAAGAGAGCCAACGCAACAACCAAACTGCAAGCAAAAGCGAATAATAAAGATGTTAACCGTTGTTTATGAGAATATTTATGGATCAACATCTTTTAGTAGAGAAAACGCCGCCGGAAGTGGAGAATAATTACTTGCTTTGAATGACGCTTCTATAGTTATGGGTCGAACCGCATCACGTAGCCACTTCTCTGCTGTGCTTATGTGGGTGTTTTTCTAACCTTTCTCGGTGAGCGCAGTACGTCTAGATTCGCAGAGTCCTGCGCTCTACGCGGTTGTATGGGAATGGCGGCCGCACAGCGTTACGCAATTCGCGGAACTGTCAAAACTGATCAACAAGGTGAAAATAACTGATATTGGAAACTATAACATGAGAAACACTGAAGAAGCCGTGAAAAATGAACGCAGCCTGAAATCAGTAAAAAAGAAACCTGGCATAGGACAAACCATGATGTATGCACTAACAGATGAGAGGGATAATATCATAAGCAATCTCGAAGATACAGTAAAAGCAGCGGAAAAATTCTAAGCTGACCTGTATACGGTATACCCAGAGGAGTCACGATACCTCACTTAGAAACAGTAATGAACAGGATACAGAAACTCTCCTATAACTAGCGATGAGGTCAGAAGAGCGCTGCAAGACATGAAACGATGAAGAGCGGGAGAAGAAGGTGGAATAACAGTCCATTTAATCAAAGATGGAGGAGACATAATGCTTAGAAAACTGGCGGCTCTTTATACGAAGTGTATATCGACTGAAAGGGTCCCAGAAAACTGGAAGAATGCAGACATTATACTAATCCACAAAAAAGGAGACGTTAAAGAATTGAAAAATTATAGGACCATTAGCTTGCTCCCAGTATTATATAAGATATTTACCAAAATAATCTCCAATAGAGTAAGGGCAACACTGGATTTTGTCAACCAAGGGAACAGGCTGGCTTCAGGAAGAGATACTTTACAATGGATCACATCTATGTCATCAATCAGGTTATCGCGAAATCTGCACAGTACAATAAGCCTCTCTATGTGGCTTATATAGATTACGAAAATGCATTTGATTCAGTAGAGATACCAGAAGTCTAGAGGCACTACGTAATGAAGGACTACAGAAGGCTTACGTAAAAAGCTTGAAAAATATTGCTTCATGCGTGTGGTATTTGTTTGTTTGAACGAGGTGCGTGGGCGCCATCACTCCAGAAAAGAGGAGGAAGAACGAACTGGGCTGGCGCTGTGAATATAACCGGTCAGCGCTGCAACCGTTGTTGTAAATATAATCTGTAAATAGTTTCTCGTATTACTGGCTCGTCCTTCGCGTAAGAATATATACAGAGGTTCAACAGCTACCTTAATTCTACACAAGAAAAGCAGGGAGATACCTATAGGGAAATGGGTCAGACAGGGAGACACAATTTCTCCAAAGCTATTCACTGCGTGCTTAGAAGTCAAGCTATTAAACTGGGAAGGCTTAGGAGTAAAGATCGACGGGAAATATCTCAGCAACCTTCGGTTTGCCGATGACATTGTTCTATTCAACAAGAATGCAGACGAGTTACAACAAATGATTAGAGACCTTAACAGAGAGAGTGTAAGAGTGGGGTTGAATATTAATATGCAGAAGATGACGATAATGATAAATAGCCGGGCAAAGGAACAAGAGATCAGGATCGCCAGTCGGCAACTATAGAGACTGTGAAGGAGTTCGTTTACCTAGGTCAATTAATCACAGGGAACCCTGATGATGAGAAGGAAATTCACAGAAGAATAAAAATACGTTGGATCGCATACGGCAGACATTGCCAGCTCCTGACTGGAGGCTTACCATTATTATTGAAAAGTAAGGTGTGCAATCAGTGCATTTTGCCAGTGCTGACATATGGGGCAGAGACTTGAGAATTAGTTAAGGACCGCGCAAAGAGCGATCGAACGAAGATTGCTAGGCATAACGTTAAGAGAGAGAAAGAGAGCGGTTTGGATCAGAGAGCGAACGGGTATAGACGATATTCTAATTGACATCAAGAGGACAAAATGTAGCTGGGCAGGTCATGTAATGCGCCGGTTAGATAATAATAATAATATTTGGGGTTTTACGTGCCAAAACCACTTTCTAATTATGAGGCACGCCGTAGTGGAGGACTCCGGAAATTTTGACCACCTGGGGTTCTTTAACGTGCACCTAAATATAAGCACACGGGTGTTTTCGCATTTCGCCCCCATCGAAATGCGGCCGCCGTGGCCGGGATTCGATCCCGCGACCTCGTGCTCAGCAGCACAACACCATAGCCACTGAGCAACCACGGCGGGTGGTTAGATAACCGTTGGACCATTAGGGTTACAGAATGGGTACCAAGAGAAGGAAAACGCAATCGAGGACGACAAAACACTAAGTGGAGCGATGAAATTAGGAAATTCGCGGGCGCTAGTTGGAATCGGTTGGCGCAGGACAGGGGCAAATGGAGATCGCAGGGAGAGGCCTTCGTCCTGCAGTGGACATAAAACAGGATGATGATGATGATTATGATTATGATGATGATGATGGATGTGGTGGCCCCCCCCCCCCCCCCCGAAAAAAAATCCTGGGTACGTGCCTGCCCCGAGCTAACCTTCCTCTTGTATATGGTGGAGAACGCCAAGCAGGTAGCGTCACCCGGCACAGCATGACCTTCGAGGTTTGAGTTGCTGGATTGCGCGGCCCCTTTGCAACTAAATAACTGGCCGTAAAACACACACAGAATGGTTCGCTAACAGCCTAGATTCAATGTTTGCTCGGGCTAGTCTGCACACGTCACCTGACTTTCGTATAGCTTACAATGATGGCGAGAAAAATTGAGCTCCAAAGAAAGCCAGCAATGTCCTCTGTATTTTACTCCTGGACAGAAAGGGAGGAGAATGCATGGGTCCTTTATTAAGTGTGAAGTGTTTTTAGCTTCCGTTGTCGGCGCCGTTGTCAGATGGGAAGAGGACTTGGCACCCGGAAGTGCCGCGTCCCAGAGCTTTCATGTATTCATCAACCCAACATCATTCGGTACATTGGCCCCGGCGCTCCCCCGCTACCCGGATCGACTGGGCGGGAGGCTTTGGTTCGGGCCAACGGTCCTTCCTGGAAAAGGGGGCTGCTGTGGTGCAGCACAACTGAGTTGCCGCACTCAACACACAAACAGCCATGTCGGCCTTACAGGAGACGAGCCTGGCAGACCCTCGGACTGCCTTGACACAAAAGAGGTCAAGGCATACCACCGTGGAGACCACCAAAGCCATCCGTGGAGCAGCGCGACCACACGAGGGTGCGCCAAAACCGGTTCCGGCTCTGGGTTCCACTGAGCCAAACAAAACCCCGTGGATCAACTGGCACACACGGCCGAGTCGTGCGACCTTAGGAGCATGCATCATAGCTTAATGGAGAGATGGAACTAGACATCTTCCCGCGCTTCCGCAAGCACTTCATCAAGGCCTGGCGCCCGTCCCCCGAAAACCGCTTCGCAGCGTGCCAACCAAACTTCGTATGAGCACTCGACGAGAAACACGAACTGGTTGATCGTCTGTGTAGGCAAAGGATGCAAAAATCGAACAGTTTGATATGGAACACCTCGGAGCCTAAATATACTAGCACACCTTTGGAGAAGCGCTGCAGGAAGCAAACACTGCGTAGAGATATGAACCGAGTCCTCACGACCGCCACAAAAAGGGCACACTCCACGAGCCGGGATGGCTGTGAAGGGCATGTAACTCAATGGCAGGCACCCTCACGCCAGGCGGTACATGAACGCAGCTCGCCTAGCGTCGAGGAAAATGGCCGTAATGAGCTTCCAGTTTGGCCTGTGGATGGACAGATCGTACCTTTGGCGATGCGGGTAGAGGTCTGGGGTGGGGATATCGATATCGACATATCGACGAGGATATGAATCTTGCGGAGGCGTACCAGAGGATTGGCAGCAGCCGCATAAATGGTGGACAGGGAACCTGAGCGAGGCACACGGTGGCAAAATGTGCTCTGCGAAAACAAGCGGAGTCGGGTGCTAAAAAAATAGGAAGTAAAGCTTCGAGTTAGGGGCATATCCGAGTTAAGGGTGACCTAGGTCAACCTGACGTGTAGTGCAGTAGCCACGATGCCCAGGTCTCGGGAATTCCAAGTCATCCCTTATCTTCGGGCAACTTAAGCACCTGCCGAACTACACAACCAGTTGTCCCTTTCCAGATCGAGGAAGCGAAAGAGGACCGTCTGCAAAATAAGCTCGGTTCGGGTTGGAACAGGAAACACACGCTACGTACGTAAGGAAGGAAAACAGAAGTGAGCGAAGAATTGTCGCTCGAGCCGTCGATGAACATGACAACGCGCTGAATTCTTGAACCCTGATTTCAAGCTTCTCCTTAGCCTTCTGTCAGTTTTCAGGAGACAGACCGTCTGGATCGAATTGAAAACCTAGAATCCGCAACCGCGTTTTCACGGGGAGACCATGAGCGGGCTGCGGACTGAACGGAGTGGAGTTCAAGTACATGGCTGCACTTTTCGACCTATTCAACCTTGCACTACTCGCAGCGCAGTAACTGTCCATGACATCCAAAACGGTGCAAGCTGACGCCTCGTCCGGGACGACAATAGACAAGTCATCCGCATAGGCAAAGAGCGCAACCGGAGTGGAACCTGGTGGGAGTAGGAACCTGCCAATTCTACTGTCACAGGACAACCTCTGCAGAAGCGGTTCAAAAGCGAGCACGTAGAGGGCAGGCGAGAGAGGGTCCCCCTGCGTTACACCACGACCCACAATGAATGCCTCCGAGAGGCGATCCTGTATGGGAAAAGCAGAAGTCTGTCGAGGATAAAACGCTTGAACCATCTCCCGAAAACGCACACCAAAACCGGTCTCTTCCAAAGCCCGCAACAGGTACCCATGGCTAATAATTTCGAAAGCCTTCTCCTGATCGAAGGAGCACAGAATACCTGGAAGTTTTCGGTATTTGCCCACAGGAGAAGGTCTCTCACTGCTAAACCGTGAAGCTAAGTGGAGCGCCTCTGGACACAACATGCCTGGTATGGACCCAAAACAGTGTCGAGTACTGGAGTGAGTCACATACACAGACACTTTGCTATGAGCTTGTAATCGCAGTTCAGAAGTGTGATTAGACGTCATGCTCTTAGATCGAAGCTTCTCGACTCATCCTTACAAAGAGAGTGATTAGCCCCTCTCCTTGAGACGCTGACAGAGTCCCTTCACTGAGTAGCCTGTTCACCAATGATGTGAACGGCTTCCCTAACAGTGTCGAAAACTTCACATAAAATTCGACTGTCAGACCATGGGATCGTGGACTGCGATTATGCTTCATAGGCTTCAAAGCCGAAAATAGCTCGTCCTCGACTATGGCTGAGTAATAGACTTCCGGCGGCTCAGCTGGTGAAACGAATGGAAAGACAGCTGGAGAGGCAAGTGGTTCGACATACAAGGTCATGTAAAACTGCCTCACCAGTGCAAGAACTCCATCTGGTGAATCGACTATGCTTCCATCACTTGGATCTACTAGGAAAGAGAGAGTTGTGCGAGAGATGTGAGAGGTGTGATGCGAGAGGTGTGAGAGAGAGGAAAGAGAGAGTTCCCACTGCTCTGTTCGGGTCGTGGCTCTCAAGCCATCTCAGCGTAGCTGCAGGAGAATCCGAAGTTCCTTTCGGAGTGAGGCCAGCGCCGGAGCGACACCAGGCTCGCAGGACAGTGGCCTCGAGAGCAGGAAAGAGAGAGAGAAAAAACTTTTATTTTTACGCCAGCGTTCGAGAGCAGGAGGATCGCGTCGGAGACGATTTTTAATCGCGCTCCTTGCACGCTCGACGCCTGCCCCAAAACTTGAAGCACGCGCACACTCTGGCCTTCACGCCATCCCATTCTATGCCATCTAGAATCTATATTTTGTGCAGCTATCGAAAGAGAATGGATGATACCTTTGAGGTTGCCTGCCTGTCTTTTAGGAGCCGTGGATTTAGACGCCGCGATGTCTTCCCTTGCGAGACTATGTTCTGTCGGCGACCTTCATGTGATCTTGAACCAAAGCCAGAGCTGTTATCCGGCCAAGTCAGAGCAAAACGCGATCGTCCGGGCAACCAGTCAAGACCACATGACATGCGTTAGTTACTTCCCAAACAAGTTACAAAAAAAAATATTGCTTCCGAGTTCTTCCAAATGTTTGTTCACAATATCACTCAAGCTGTAACTTCTAGTACGCAGAAGTTTTATTTGTCATTTCCAATAGCGATGTTCAAAAGGCAGATACAGAGCACCATACACTTGATTGCCAACTCTTGGCGCTGTGACAGTTTCCTGTGCTCTTTTCAACGCCAGCGGTCCGTGAGATGCGCGGTGCGACCGGGCGCCGGCAGCGTTTAATCTGGTAGCGTCCGGCGCACTTCGGATGGCTGTTTGATCGAGACGAGACATGCAATGAGGTTCTGTCTGTGACAGGAAATTATCACGTCCAGGTGGACCAGAGCACATTACGGAGTGGTGCGGTATGGCGTGGTGCGGTGTGGTGTAGTGGGGTGTGCCGTTGCGAACATGCACTACACTTTAAGATTGTGGCTATATATCGTCTCCAACCAATCTGATTTGCCGGTAGCCATTTCGCGCTTACATGTACTCTCGATTACAGGAGAGCCAGCATTTTTTTTCTTATTTTCCTTCCCTTCGCCTGTATTTGTGTGCCTTTGTCTGAAGTTACACCGCAGGCTAAGCCAGCTAGACCTGGCACGAGCCTTGCCGCGGAAAGCTTCAATATGTGACCAATGTGCTTACACGTGCCTGCCGAAACAACTAAAAACTGGCGTCATCTTTGAGAGCACCATTCACGTGTAATTAGAGATGCCACATCGAGGGCAACGACAGTCCTTGCCAGCGTTAGGCGACGATCTGACCTGTTGGGACCGCGGCGAGTCGGTAATGGGGTAACGTTGCTTGTACTCTGGTGAAAGGAAAAATTGTCACCCACCCGAATGTAGCACGAAGCTACAAATGGTTTCTGAGAAATAAAGCTTCGCATTTGACGAAAAACGTGTCGTGGTCCGCGATTAGGGCCCGGGACGAACGCTTTTCCGCGGCGGTCGGTTCACCATCTGAGCTAACCGGGAGGCTAGCAGATTGCAGCGCGGGAGCGAATTAATCGACAGCTTGAAGCACAGGGACACTGAATACGGTCAACTACGGAGGAAGGATAAATGTAAAAAGAAGACCTGACGTCACTTTTTGCGGAACCTCCGTGACGCCGGAAGTTGGCGTTATACTATGCCATTTTGTAGGGGCATTCCTCGCCTTCGGGGCACAACCACGCCGGGCTGCGCAGACGTGCGCGCCAGTTGTTCTTTATTCTATGTGCGCGTGCCATAGTGATCCGACCAACGGGCATACCATCGCGACACCGTCGCTCAAGAAATTTCGTCTGAGTATTATGCTCCAGCGTTGAAAGGAGTGAATCAGTGAGTGAGTAAAAACCTTATTGAATATAAATAAAATAAGGCACGATGGTGGGCCCCTGTTCCAGGGCCCCACTGGCACGAGCGGCTCGCTGGGCTTGGTGCAGAAGAGCCAACTGGCTCTCCCAACCCTCGTCCGCAAGCCATGCTTCCCACTGCCTATTCTTCATTAGTAGAAGTTGCAATATGGGCATCCTGGGGCACTCCCATGTGATGTGCTTTAGTGTGGGTGTGTTTGTGCACCGTGGGCACTCGTCAGTGAACCTCGTGGGGTGTATTCTGTGTAGGTGGTGCAGCTTGGGGTATGTATTCGTCTGAATGCGACGCCAGTCCCTCTCCCGTTGGCTGTTTAAATCGGAGTGAGGATGTGCAAAACGTCTCCGCTCCTGCCTTTGCTGTAGGAGGATGGCACGAGAATTCGGTGGAAGGTCGTCGCTAGGCCATGCCCCCCCCCCCCCCCCCCCCCCGTTGCTCGGACCTTTAATAATAATTTGCAGAGTTCATAATGAACTCCGCAAATTAGACCCTGAGGCCAGTCCCCGCTACTTCTGCCGGATTTTCTGAAAATAAATCTACACTCTCACCGCACTGCAAAAATGATCAGGCGATAACCCGCAGCACATTTTACGCACATCATGACACATTCACCTATGACTACCTGCAGTCTGCAGTTTATGAGAACAAACGCGTATGCTGGTCGTGGCTTTCGGAATCGTTTTCTGAACAAGTTTCGGGGGAAGCGCACTGCGGAGATGTGAGGAGCCACAGCTCGCCGACGAGGAGGCAACGTCGTTGCGCGTATACACGGGCTGCGGCCTGATGTATGTTGTTTTCACGGTAAGTGAAGCTTCACGGAGACAAAGTTCTGTGGTATCCTACGCGCGGTGCCGAACAGTTTACGCGCGCGTGTGTGTGGCTAGCGCGTTGAGCGGGCCCATATATACGAGCGACCATCAGCCGTTTGTTGTGCGCGCAGGCGTAAGTTCTTCTGTCGAGCCTTGTAAACTCTTGCACCGTGTCCGCCAACCTCCACTTCCCAGCTGCGCCCCTCGGGCACACATACATCCGCGGTAAGGAGGCTTCGTCCCTTAATTACTCACAGCAGTCGCTTCTTTCCCGTACGTCCACATGGTCAGCTGTTTTGTGTGCCACAAATGCATCGTCGGCTGTCAAATGCAGGAACACACTGCACAGCAGCCACTGACCTGCAAGGCGTTTATCGTACGTACATATTCCGAAACACAGCGGTTTCAGTATGTGGCGATACGTCAGCACGAATCCGCCGAAGACGGCAAGTATACTGCCTAATATAGTGCTTCGTTTGTGGCGTGGTGCGTGGTGTACGGCGTTGCATGCGCGCTCGTTTCACGCTTTTTACTTCTTCCAGTCCCACCTCGCCACAACAACTGAGAGAGCAAGGTGCAGGTAATATAGCGGAACACAACACGCGGAAACTAACGCAAACCTGCACACACGACGCCTTTGCCACGCAACGAGACCGACGGGACAGCACACGCACACAACAAAACCGTCATTGTGCCTTGACAACATGGCCGCTTAAAAATTATGGGGCTTTACGTGCCAAAACCACGATCTGATTTATGAGGCACGCCGTAGTGGGGGGCTCCGGAAATTTGGACCACCTGGGGTTCTTTAACGTGCACGTGAATCTAAGTACACAGGTGTTTTCGCACTTCGCCTCCATCGAAATGCGGCCGCCGTGGGCGGGATTCGATCCCGAGACCTCGTGCTTAGCAGCACAACGCCACAGTCACTAAGCAACCACGGCTACAGCGAAAAATACCACGTCACTTCCTCCACACTTTTCTCCTAGCGCGGGGACTAGGTAGGGCCTCTCAGTTTTTTCATTCCTCGTTGTGGCTAACCGATTTTCCCCTTCGTGACACTTCCTCCGCCTTGCGGGATTCCGCAGAATTGATTTGCCATGCTCTTTATTTCACGCAAGTTCTGTAGAGTATTCATGCAAGGAATGCGAAAAGAGCCCTGAACAACCCTACGTCAGTGGTGACACCAGACAGTTCCAATTGATTTTCAAGTTATCCGTCGGGCACATAAATGGACAGGGGGCCATGCGAAACACCATATCGGCGGTACACGCGCAAGCTGACCTTTAGTACACTGTACCTTTAGTGAGGAGGTGAGTCTTGTCAGTAATACAGGACTCCGGCTGGCCCCTTGGTTGGTCGGCGTTGGAATCCCTGCTCTCCGCACTCCGTATGGAGCTGTGCTCGTCTGGTGATGTCACCGGCGATTCTGTCGTGGTTACGCTGCTGTGGTCACGAGGTATGGCCGTCTTGTCGTGAACGCGTTCTGGAAATAGCTGGTCCAAGTCGCTCGTGGCAACCTGCGCACAAGGACCGCCGTATGCTGCCCTGCACCGCTAGACCTCGATCGTAAAGTAACGCACGTAAAATATTTCCGGGAAGTTATATAAGCTGATAATTGAAACCCTTAAAGTTGAAAATGTCTAAACTCGCCAAGCGCTTTCATTAGTCACGGTGACATGGTTAGATATCTCAGGTATTGCTTAAAGTACTGAAACAACACGCCGGGCGATCATGGCGGCACCGCCGACATAACAGTAGCATACGGCTAGAGGCTGGCATTATCGACATCTGTCGATGCCCACACTAGCTGATATGATCTATATACAGGGTGTTCCGGCTAACTTTAGCCAGAGTTTAAAAATATGCGAATTCCACGTAGCTCGACAGAACCAAGGTGATGTTAGCCGTCGCTTGGAGATACTCAAACTTTTTTATTTCGCCTTATTGGATAATTAGTCTTAATTACCTTTTCAAATGTTATAATTAGATGAAAAGTGTCAATGTGAAAATTGTAGGACGACATGAAGAACTCCCAATACAGCTTTTCTGTTTTTTCTAGCGTGAAAGAAGCCCGCGGCAATTTTTTGTGCATTTGCGGGCTTCTTTCACGTTCGGAACTTTTATGTAGCACGTATTGAGCAACAGAAAGCTGCATCTGGAGTTTTTCATGTTGATCTACAATTTTCTCGTTGACACTCTTCATCTAATTTTAATATTTGAGAAGTTGATTAACTAATTAAGGCTAACTATCTAATTAGGCGGAATGAAAAAAGATCATCTGAGTATCTCCAAGCAACGGCAAACAAATTACCTTGGTTCTGTCCATCTACGTGGCATTTGCACATTTGTTAAGTTTGGCTAAAGTTAGCTGGGATACCCCGGATATCATACACATAATGTAGGCCGCGCGAGCGCCCATTCGATCGACCTCTGGAGACCATCACAGCTGCCGCACCTTGGCGTCGCCCAGCGCCCCGTAGCTGGTTTTGTCCGTCGTTTGGGCCCGGATGACGGCCGCCTGCTGGCGGAAGCGCTCGTTGCGCCGGCGCTGGATGTCGTAGGTCATGGCCATGGAGAAGTAGGCGTACTCGACGCACGCGTACGTCAGCAGGAACGGGATGGTGACCAGCGGCGCCAGCGTGTTCACTTGGCCCGCCAGGATGAACAGGAAGGTGACCAGCGCGAACAGCACCAGCGCCACCACAGGAACCTTGTTGGGGCCCTTCTGCAGACGCGGCAGCGCGTGCACGAATGTTCACGGTTATGTGGCGCCTTCATTTTTTTTTTTTTTTTTGAAACGCTGCGGTTGATTCAATGCTAAATTGCGTGCGTATATATGATACGAACCGTTATTAAGCAACTTTCACGGTGCGTCACATTTCGTTGCGCCGGCTGGCGGACGTACGAATTCGTTCTTGTAACTGCACAACCTGGTAGAACTTGTCAATAGCTCCGTCGTTATTATTCCTAAGGCACACAAAGCGTGTCTCCAAAACAGCGTCACGAGATGCTGTACCGCTGTTGTGGACTAATTCGGCTAGCAAGTGTACTTCAGCTTGCATTAAATACTTTGCCAAGTCTGCATTTCGCTCTATAGCCGAAAAGCAGTTGTCGCATCCAGAAAACGGAGCTGTGGCTTCGTGCTCACTGGTACGACGCCCTAACCGATTATACGCCGCGGTAGGTACCAATGACTTGCGAGTTTACCAGCGAGCAGTAACCAAATTAAACATGGTGATCCGCACGGTTATCGTGTGGGCAGATACCTATAGCCAGCCAAGATGAATTCTTACCCCGATGCTTAGCTGCTTGCTGAACGGGAGGATTCCGTCGTTTGCCATGTTCTGCAGAATGCGAGGCGTCAGGTACAGAGCCCCTAGGCACGCCGACATGGAAGAGATGTACAGGCCGGACAGCAACATGACGCCGATGGCGGACGCCTGCGATTCATTTCGTTCACATGTTTGCTTTTGTGTTGTTTCGTAACTATTGCTTGCCTTTTCGGCGATGAGGTAATCCGTGGTGAGAGCCCAGCGCTGACACGTGCTTCCCAGACCGAGGACAAATACCAGATACAGGAACAAACTGCACAAACGTTCATTGAACAAGCACTTGTGTGTGTTGTACAATAGGCATTCATTGCGACAAGCGTATATAGTCTATGTAAAAAATATATGGACCACGCGATGCAGGATTCCAATACTTCGACACTGCATCACCGGGTGGCGAGGACGAGCGGCCTTCGCTGAAGCAATATAGGTCATGCAATGAAACCTGCGGCAATGAGCACTGTGTCCTGCGTACTTCTTACGACGGCTGTATACGTGACCCTGTGCGGCTTTAACTCGAGACGGGCCGCACATACCGGTGGGATTGAGAGCACGGTAATGTATTTCGTATAATAATTATAAGTTAGCAATATGACGGCAAGAGGAAAACGTTCGTAAATCGGCAAGCGGCCTAAGATTCCGTCGCAAGCTGTCGGGTCTGGCGCCCGCGGGTCGAAGTCGACCAGCGTCACACGTACCAGGTTCCGACGGCGGCCATCGTGCCTGCGGGCACGTCCTGCACGGGGTTCCTGAGGTCGTCGCTCATGTTGATGCCGGCGAAGACGCCCGTCATGGCCGGAAAGAAGACGCCGAACACTGTGAACCAGTTCTGGCCGTCGCCGTACCGAGGGAAGCTGTTGTTCTTCAGGGTCGCCAGATCGTAGCCCGTCACGCCGTGCCCTGCGGCGTAGGCATGCGCAGCCATAAATTATGCACTCTGCGAAAGGGCGGGAGGGGAGGTATTTTTTACGTGAGGACATATATGTTTCTGTCTTCCGGTTGAGCTGGAGACATAAGGCTGGTGGGTGCTTACGTAGGTAAGGAGATGGATGAGTAATTATAAGATGACGCGCATCATTTAATTGCACGTGTTTTGTTGATTCATGTCTTAAAGCAACCGAATTGTCGTTACCCACGTGACGAAGAAGACAGGCATTACAAACAGCACCCGAAGACCGGACGACAGGAAGGTACACAGTCACACGTGGTGCCACGTATGACGCTCCTGTCTGATGACGACTAAACTAGATCACTACCTTGTTCTTGTTTGTTGTTTGAAAAAAGAAAAGCACTTGTGCCGTCGGCCTTGTTTCATTTTAGTGTCTGGATGCGCGACGCGGCGCACGGTATATGCCACCTTATCCACGTTCGCGTTATCTGCTTTGTTGCTCAGCTTGGTCACCGAGCACACAAATAAAACGTGAAAATTAACCGAATATATTGGAATTTTATTTGGCGTCCGTTCTTCCTCGCCGATATTCGAACACAGATATTTCGACTAATCGTCTTATGCATAATACTAACCGAACATCGTAGATAATCATTTGAAAATATGGCTTACGTAAACAGGGTTGTTCTGTGCCTCTAAACAGCATCGATAGGCGCATTAGATGTGTCGGAGGATGCATGAGAGGCGCCGTGTTCTCTTGCCCAAATACTCAGCGTAGCGGCAAACTCCTTACGCACGCGCACATGCACACACGAAACAATTTCCTATTCGGAACTTTTTTTCCGCTCAGATGCCCTCGTTGCAACAACCTTGAAGCAAAGCTCTGCGGAAATCGAGGAAAATAAGACGGGCTGGTTTTCACATGAGCATTATATCAGGGTATTTTTATATACCGAACTATACCTATATCGGGCTGCTTTCCGATTCAGTTCTTACGCTCTCGACTCTATATTGTCTTGTTCACGCTTTATTTAGTCACGGTAACGATTGAAGCAGCGTATACAAATACACGCAACGGCAGAGATATATAGGCCGCGTCTTCGACGGTGTCTGCGCGCGGAGGATTTGCGAACTTCCCTGTGAGAGAGGTTCTCAAATCCTTTAATTTCGCGTTCTGTTTGTGACTGCCGCGCGCGTATTTCTCTCTCCTGTGTGGGGGACACTGAAGAATTTCGCGTTGTTTTTCGTCTGTAAGAATATCGAGTCCTCTCGCAGTTCAGAAGGCACCTGAGTCGTAGCGCACGAAAGTCCCCACGGCGAAGTCCAGCGCGGCCATGAGCAAAATGATGAGCAGGGCGAACTGGAGGCGAACGACCCACTTGACGCCCGCGACGTTGATCCCTGGAAGAAAAAGTACAAATACAGTCTATATAGTTAAAAGCGCGCTAGCACAGCATATTGTAAATGCCCTTCCACCCACTCTGTATACGTAAATAATACTCGATGTTACTTCTATGGGCGATTGGATTCGCGCAATATATATATATATATATATATATATATATATATATATAATTTATTTTGGGCAGAACAGAGAGGTTATCCTGAGCTAACAGCCCTCTAGCATGCTAGTTTGACGGAAGGGCAAGAGGGGTATTAGGAGGCTTGATGATCAGGATAGACAGCTATAGGTTAGGGCTACATGGAACCGAAGGGCTAGACGCTTTAGTAACAGTAATATATGAAGCCAAAGAAAACATTTCGCAATTTGACTGGCTTCTTATTTACTTTTTTTATGCGTAGAAGTAATTATGGGCTGCACAGACTTCATATTCTTCATAAAGAAGTAAATTGAAAGCGGAAGAAAAGGCAGTCTGCCGACTATGGGAGCTGAGCCCTCGTCGTCCTGTATATGACGCGTGCGGCACTCTGCCACTTCAGCTATGGCTGCGCTACGGACAAGCTGCGTGTCTGTAAACAAGGAGGCGTGGCGACGTATAGTGCTGACCGAGGGAGCAGACGAATATACTCTGACAACTCTACTTGTCATTCGCTATTCGTGTGTTTGGCTGTCTTCGGCAAGCATGTAGATTTTAGAAAGTTGCTTTCCAAGGATGAACCTTTGACTTTCGGGGAAAACGATAATCTGGGTTGCCTGTGTTGTGAAATTAATGTCAGCGCTCTTGCATCACTGTGACGTCACGCTCTGTAGTTTCAATGTAACGAGCGCATATAACTGCAGAGCTCGATGTCCCCATGTGGCCACGCCGCTGCTGTCACATATGGCGCAGGGAATAGGGGCCACATGATCAAGTTATAGAAGGTCACTTGTCAAAGATTACGCTTATAAGGCAAACGGCGAAGACATATCGTCTGTTCTGCCTGTATGATGCATTGCCGTGCCCATATCATAGACAAGCTAGGCAAACGTTCCGCTTAATTGTATGTGTAGCTTAGCCTGTTTGGCACAGACACAAAAATTATCATCCTTCAATGTTAACCGTTTTCTTATTTAGGCACCAACTGCACGAAAAGTTGTAAGAGTATAACGAGTCACTTAATTTGAATTGAATTTAATTCTGGAGTTTTACGTGCCAGAACAACGATTTGGTTATGGGGCACGCCGTAGTGAGGGACTCTGGATTAATTTTGACCCCCAGGGCATCTTTAACGGGCCCCCAATGCACGGGACACGGGCGTTTTTTGCATTTCGCCCCATCGAATCCCCGCCGCCGCGGCCGGGATTTGATCCTGCAACCTCGTGCTTAGCAGCACAACACCATAGCCTCTAGACCACCGCGGCGGGTACAATCTGTTACGAGTCTCGTCGCGAAGAGTGTTTATAGGGACACCAAAGAAAAACACTAAATAACTTCTGACTGGCGAAGTATTTTTTTTAAAACTCAACCTTCATTTTTTCGGTGGAAAAAAATGTTGATTACTACTAGTGTGGATTACTACTAGTGCGCAACCGCAGCGCCAGTATACATCATCGTGACGTCGCAAATTTTAAACTTTTTTTTCTTATTTGGGTCGTTACGGTACGTTAAAACTGCTCAATGCCTTGTGTGGGAATTTCAAAAGAGCGTCCCCACCCGTTTTTCATTATTGCGCGCTTTGCGTAGCGAGAGTGGCCTTTCTGCTGTTCCAGAAACGCGACTTACTGAACGCGCAGCTAGAGAGCCAGTCACGTACCGAGCAGCAGGAGGACGAGCGCCGAGGCGATCCCCCGCTGCAGCCACGGGTCTTCCTCCATCTTCAGCAGCTGGCCCATGGACTCGGCGAAGCCCATCACGTGCAGGGCGCTGCTCACCGCCTGCGCCCACGCGGACGGGTCCGCGTGCGTGTACTTACTCGAGGGCCACGATGAACGAGCACTTAAGTATATTGCTATACACAGTGATTCGAACTGACAGCTTTGACAGAACACTTTGCGTTTACCGCTGTTTTTTGATATCTATTTTGTCATTGCTGAAATTTCTCGAGAGCTTATATTTTGGTCCTTATCACTCAGTAAAACTATCAATATGTTTGCTTTCCTGATTTGTCCGCGAAAAGGAGGAGTTGCTCCTGAGTGCTTGATTCTGCCGCTGAGAACAAGGTAGAGGGTTCGATTTCTGGCAACGGCATTCCAGTAAGTGCGGAATGCAAGAACGCTCAGCGCTTTATAGGTGCGCCACAAAGAACGCCGTGCTGTGAGAATAAATTCGTGGAGCTTCCCACTGGTATCTCTCAAAGCTCACCTCTTGCTTCGGAACGTTAACCCATCCACTCACTCAACCGGTCAGTCAATAGCTCAGCCAATCGTGCAGATCTAACGCACATGTTGGAACGTACGTGAAGCGAAGCTTTAGCGCGCGGCAGTTGGGGAGTAAATGCCTTAACTATAACGGCGACGCGCACAGTTGTGTCTAGAAGCAAAGAAAGCTTCGCTTTAATAAATTAAATAAATCGGAGGTGTCGACTGTTTCGCTGCCTGTCGGCACCTGATAGTGCGCAGAAACAATCAAGCATACAATGGTGCCAAGTGTACTACAGGACAATTAATGAGGAGTAAAAAGAAAAAAAATTCACCCTTGCCAAGGAGAATTGATGGAAACGAAACCAGCGCTAAAGTGCTAAATCTTCTTTCAAAGTTGTTAGAATAAAAACACAGGTCACTGTAAATGTCGTCGTTGGCGTCTGCATAATACACAGAGCAGAGCAATATACAAATTTATTGTTACATCCAGGGATCGAGCGTTCACCACGATTTCTCGGTGTGACAATTATAACTGTCAGACGAAATGCAAGCAGCCATCTACTCTAATACGCTCTAACTTCATAATTTTTTCCCGTAAATTACTATTGTTACTATTATTATTATTATTTCATGCGCGGGTGGCGGTCCAGGCCAGAGGGTTCTTGGAATAAGGTACCCTCCCACCTCGTGTGATAAGTCACTGTTTCCACAAAGGTTAATTATTAATTTAATAATTTAAGTAATTGTTTAATTATTTACTTCACGCAACAGATACATTGCGCTTGTTCCCTGCTGCTAAATTTTGGAACTCTTCTGGTTTGATGTATTAGGATCGCTTTATCATGTTAAAGCTGGATGGAGAGGGAATTTCGTGATCAAACTGTATGCTTGCCTATATCCTTGTTGGTCTTCTTTTAATCAAGCTGAAATGTTGCAGCCTGTTTATGGCGTAGCTACTAGCAGTCCGCCGAGTTTAGTTGCACCTAAAACCTGTTAAATATCTTAGTGTGAAAGTTTATTAAAGGGTCTCTTAAGATCTTTCTTAAGAGGTGAATGGCGAAAGCCTACTCTTCTTTTGTAATTTGTAATCAACTGTAGTCATTACAATTCGTCGTTAGACATATTTGTCATTTCGTAGCCATTAGTAGTCATCACAAGTCATTAGTAGTCATTGTAGTCATTACTACTCATTACTATACATTTCTAGTCATTTATAATCAATTGTGGTCATTACAAGCTGTCCTTAGACACATTGGTCATTTCGGAGTCATAAGTAGTCATTACAAGTAATTAGTAGTCATTACTAGTCATTATTAACCTCTACCAATCTACATTATAACGTTATCATTCACTGACTGTCATTATCAATCATTTTTCATTCTTTAATCTGTCTTTGATCTGTCTTCATAAGGCGTGATGACGCCTCGGCGGACACTGGCGGTCAGGTCTGCTGATACCAACTTCACCATGAGCCTAGAAAGACTTTCGCCTTTAAAAAAAAAAAAAACAAAAAAACGTTTAGTATGACTGCAGCACCTATTAAATGTATGATTACAGCTACGTTCGTTACCTTAAAAATAATTTTAGGTTCTTGCGGCAAAAATTTTCTGCTTTATTTGAAGACGTAAGTGCACCGCGCGTGCATACTTAGACCAGTACATAGTTCTGGTTTAGTAGATTCAGCCATATTTTCTAAAAACTGGAAAAAAAAGTGCGTTAGTGAGAGAGATTTCAATAATAGTGTACTCGATTCCCTCCGCCCATATCCCTTTTTATTTATATATCATTGTCCGAAGTTGCTGCTCTTCCATGCACAATTTTACATTGAGTCATGCGCACAGAAATAAGTATCCTGTCTCTCAAATTGCGTAACGAAGTTCGCGATTGCTTCTGTATTCACTTCTTTTCTCCATTGTCGACCAAACACCGTTGCCATCCGGCGTTTTCACACCAGTTCAGTGCGGCGCTACAAAACGCCCTTTGTGCGACTCAGACGTCTGACAGGACCTCCTTCATTTGCGTTTCAATTGTTGTAAAGTCGAACAGCACCGTGCAAGGCAGCCTCCATTGTGGAGATTCTAACGAATCTTTTCAAACGCCTGCACGAATTCAGGTTTTAGCACTGCCGTGTTTCCCTATCTGCATGCCGTACGTTATTGCGGTTAGGGTGGCTACAGAATGTAGTGCGGTAATTTACCGGCGTTTCGGCTGCTCCGCTTTGTCGGGCTGAACTATTTACCGTATGGTCGCCGGTGCTTTCCCGTAAGGCTGAAACTCTCCATAGAACTATTCTAAATACCTTAGCTTAATCGAGGCATCATGTTTAATTCAGTTGTGCCATACAATTTGCTTCGGCTGTCCTCTGAACGCGACAAACAGCTATGCAGACAGTGTCCTGATGCCTCTAAGGAGTGGCCGCGCAAAATGACGGGTGTATAGGTTCTGTCTGCCCAATTCCTTTAGAACCGCTTCTAGTGTCTGTCCAGACTCGTGACTTTGCGCAAAGATTCGTGAACAGCCACGTCGTTTTCTGACACCGAAGTATAACAGTTAGTTCTTTTTTTTTCTTCTTTTGCCCTCCACTCTTGTATATTCAGTTGCGCAAAAATTTCAATTTATAAGTGTCAATGACTCGCAAAATAAAATTTTGTTATAGAGGTACTTAAATCGCTGGCCCGCGTAAAAGCTTGTGCCAGCGTATCAGAACAGGCCAACGTTCTCTCCTCGACATTCAAACAAGGGGAGGGAGTAAAGAAGAGAACGAAATGCGAGGCCGTTATACGCCTCCCGGTTGACTGTCCTATGCCGGGGTAGGGAGCGAAAAGAGGCAGAAGAGAAAGTAGGAAATAAGGATGTAGACACGAAATCGCGCATATGAGAATTCTCGAGAAAAGTATCATTTCGCGTTTGCTAGTGTGGCATAAATCGTTTTCATTGAAACTTTTGGCAATAAGCGCAAAAGAGAAAGAAAGAAAATGAAATGCTGATGGTACAAAAGAGAGAAACACAGCGCTTGTTTTTTTTTTCTGCGCCCACCACTTTCCTTTGCCTTATTTGCTTCTTTCCTTTCTTTCTTTTTTACATTCATCCTTCAAGATAGAATTTACTGTGCTGTCACGGGCGATTGCCCCTAGCGCGGTTGACTTCAGGAAGTGCAGCAGTGCTCTACGTATCTTTCTGCGTGCATGCTTCGTTGCGGAGATTTAGATGTGTGAAGTGATTTTTTAACGAGAAATGGAAGAGATAAGTGCAGTGCCGTAACTGTCTCTCACAGGAGGACACCTCAACAGCACTGCACGGGGAAGGGGTATGGGGAGAAAAAGATAAAGGCGATAGAGACCGGAAGTAAAAAGGAGAGAGGGACCGGAATAGCACGGTATACCTGGCCGAAGCAGTAGATGAGTGCTGCGGCTCCGCCCACGCGCACGCCCAGAATGTGCGACAGGAGCACGTGCAGTCCGCCGGACTCGAGGTGGCACCGCTCGCAGACGCCGATGCCGGCCAGCACGGCCAAGGTGCACACGACCACCGTGGCCAGCACCATGAGCAGGGCGTGCTCCACGCCCGCGTTGCCCTGCGCGCGGGACGGAACAGCGAATGATGATGCAGGCACTGCAAGCAGGATTGGCCTCGCGGATTGGAATCAACGAGCGGACAGCCCTCGCAAAGTGAATGGGCAAGTTGTCTCTTAGGCCTCTGACCTGACTGTTCGAGTATGTGGAATGCAGCGATAGTGATTCAGAAGTCTGCAGGGAAAGGAATGGGCGGGGTGGGAGGGGGGGGGGGGGGTATCTCCCTCTCAATATGGTAGCTAGAATAAACTGGCACTGCATTTTGACGACATACCAGCCCAGCAAAACAAGATGAAACAAAAAACAAGCGGTTTTCTTGTTTTGCGGTGATCCCGACGTACTCCGAAATATTAAATTATCATAGAGGAACGAGGGTCAAATACTCCCCGCCCCATAACATGCTTAATCAACAAGAGGCAGTTTGCTGGCGGAAGCTGCAAACAGGAATCTTCCCAAATCTACAAATACTAAGCAAAATGTTCCCAAATAAACGGGCCCATGGTGTGGCGCAAAACCAACCCTTTATCACATCACGTGGGAAGCAGCAAAAACAAAACATTCCACAATATAGAAAATCTGAGTGCGGAGCAGTGGGAGAATGTGTATTCCAGCGGTAACCCATGCCTCCAACAGGGGCTGGCACACCATGCCCGACGAGCAGCCACGCTCAGTGGTGCCCTGGAATAGGGGCGCCAACCCTGCAAGACGGGAGTGACCATCGACAAGAAGATGGAAGCACTCGGTCTGACTGCTGAATGACTCTGTAAATTAGAGCAATAAAGTGTATCCTACCCTACCCTATCCTATCCTATCCTATCCTATCCTATCCTATCCTATCCTATCCTATCCTATCCTATCCTATCCACCTCTCCCCACTTCCGGTGCAACTGGTGTGACGCAGTGTGCCCGGGCCGCGTGGTAAAGGGTGGCTCACGCCGTACACAGTTGTAAAAGCGGCTTCGCATAGTGAAAGTCGGCAAGGGGTCGCAACGCACCACTATCCATCCGGAGCGCAGAAAAACGATGACGCCGAACAGGTGGATCATGCACGTGGTGAAGACGCCGTCCCAGGTGCCGAACAGCACGGGCTCCGAGACGAAGAAGTTGGCCGACCACCAGGGCTTGGCCTTGGCACTCTGCGACGGACACGACCGGCCACTGTCAATCGCTGCCTGGCTATATACAGTATCACGGGTGTTATTCCGAAGGCAGACGCACACATATATAAAGGCAGACACAAGGAATGAGCAACGCGCGTTTGAAGATGGTCTAGCGTTTCCGTTGCAGTGCTTTACAAGTCATGGCATTGCAGTTGAATAGAATAACTACGGTACTGCTTTTATTTTATCTTTAATATCAGTTTCTTAAGACGTGTCTCGCGGTTTGTATGAGACAGTGGTTTTACGCACAGGCGCTACGTGCGTTAATTTAATGTCTGTGGTAATCAATACCTAGACATGCTTCATAAGTTCGCTTGACTCCACCATGCTTTACTAAATGTTATCGGGAGTGATATCGATGTCGACCTTGGAGCAGCGCAGCTGCATAATCAACTAAGCAAATAGTCACCGAGAGCGCAGACTTTTAGTTCAGTGAAAATGGCGTCCTGCTGCTAAGCATCAATTCGCGGGTCGCAACGGTTGCACTCGGGTGAGGGCGCCACGCAAGAGCGCTCCTGCACGTAGCTCTCGGTGAACATTGAACACTCCCACGGTAGGCGGGTGACGACGCCCACCCTCAAGTTCCAAGGACGCCTGCTCGGTTCTAATCAATTGTTTATCAATAAAAATGACTACATTGCATCCTAAAGGCGCCCATGACTCAGCTTCGCATGTTATAGAGAGCCTTTCATGCGTGAAAACGGCTCACAATAGAAAAAAAAAAACGCCTTGAAGTTAATGACGCTACAATGACGTGCCGACACAGATGTGACTGCGCCGCTAGCATAAGGCTGCGGAATCGAAACCCGGCCACGGCGGCCGCATTTCGATGGGGGCCAAATACAAAAACACCCATGTACTTGGATTTAGGTGCACGTTAAAGAACCCTAGGTGGTCAAAATTAATTCGGAGTACCCAACTACGGCGTGCCTCATAATCAGATCGTGGTTTTGGCACGTAAAACACCGTAATTTAATTTAATTGTATGACGCCGATGTGACAGTCAAAAAGTCGAGAACGGGAAGTGTGACCTTCTTTTTCTTTTTTATATTTTTAAAGCGCCTTCTTAAACACTCTATAGGGTGAGCTTGGCGCACTGTTCACTCACGAGGTCTTGGTGGAAGAGCTCGTCCCCGCCCGGGTTTCCGGAGGCTCGGCCGCTGTGCCCCGTCGACTCGTCGAAGGCCCCGCCGTCGGCGCCATCGCTGCGCAGCCCGAAGCGGGCCCAGTCGATGTCGCGGCCGCGCTTCACGGTCATGGTGCTGCTGCCGCCGCCGCTGCTGTCGCTGTTGCGTAAGATCTGGACGGAGAAGAAAAAAAATCACAGGACAAAACGTATATAAACGTCTGGTTTGCACGGTAAACAGATACATGCATACAGGGTTCATAAATACACGACAAATTACGCTTCTCGAGCAATCTGTGAACTAGTTAAGCAAAGTGTGGCCCCAAAACTTTCAGCGGTGTGTGGTTGAGTTTTGCGTGAAATTAATGCCATCCTTGCGATTACGCTCTCAGCTGGCTGCATAAAGACCTACGTAATTGTGAGTTCATACTGACCAGTATGCTAATAATACAACGAAAGCAGTTGCCAAGAATGATCTATATCGACGCAGTCTGCATCGCAACTCCGTTGCGTTACGTGACAAACTGCTGGAATGGAAGAATTATTCCATTTCGCGCAACGTATACGCGACCTGAATCTGTGAAAGAGTATAGAGACAGTCTGTCTATGGGTTGCATATCTCTACTCTTGTTCACGTAGCTCATATGGAGCAAACCAGAATACCGTATTGCAACCTGGACACAAGCTTGCCTAACAACGAGTTTTTATGGTCAGAGGAAATTGTGTCCTTAGCGGTAGCGTTCGAACCATGCGGCAGACAGTCCTGCAGCCTGAGAGCCTCTGCTTGGCGGGTGCGTTGGTCCCCGCTACTCGTGATACACGCTTTGCCGTTGAATTTCACTGCTACCATTTATCGAGGATAATACATATATACACCAGGCTAGCCTAAGTATAGCCGTCTAAATGCAGAGTGATGACGTGCGATATGGCCTAGCGTGACCTATTGCTCACCGCAGCGACCGCCTGAAGATCTCTGGCTATACGACCCCGCGCGAGGTGTGATCCTCCCACAAACAACCGAGCACCTGTCCCGAGACAATTAAACCATTAAAAGAAAGAAAGAAAGAAAGAAAGAAAGAAAGAAAGAAAGAAAGAAAGAAAGAAAGAAAGAAAGAAAGAAAGAAAGAAAGAAAGAAAGAAAGGCAGTGAGGTCACAGGGATTCACCGGTATTCACAACAGCACACGTTACCGAAGAGCAGGCGGATGCTCCACAACTATAGGCCGCAGCCTGTCAAGTTTGGTTCTGCCATGCATGCCAAGTGTTCTCGGTCACGCGCTTTACGTAATTGTTCTAACGCGCCGTCCAGCGTCTATAAAGAGAAGGGATTTAGACAAGTAACTTGCCCACACAAAGGCTTTTATAGCGGGGATGCCAGTATTAAATGTACCTGCTACACGCGCGCGGGCGAATCCCAGATGGCGTCGGCGTTCGCATATGCAGAAACATACGCAGGGCCTGAAAAACGCAGCACTCGAGACGGCTTCTGCCCTCTGAACAGTTTATATTCTGTGCGTGCGTGCGTTATTGGCCATCAACATGAGAAATAATTTTAAGACGGGGAAACTGCTGGGCCAATCGCAAATGTCAGGCAGTAGGGCACATCGGGCGACCACGTGAGAGAGGGTGAAGAAGAGGACGAAACGTGTGACAATCTTATCGCACACCAGTTTCGGCGCTCACGTGTCCTTTTTCTCTCCATCTGAACAGCTCATACGCTCTATAGTATATGGAGATTGAGGAGTATCCACAGCGACGTGCAGTTGCAAGTCAGAGGTTCTGCCCTGACTTGCATGAGACAGTTGACATGCGGTGCGAATAGCTTTGCGAATGCGACCACTGATTTACGCCATTATGCTGTTATACCGTGTTCACACTTGGCCACGAAAGCGAGCGAAGACGCAAAAGTGCGCACAATTTTCGTGTCGTGCAGGGCCCGCCTCGTTGATATTTGATGGTGCTTCTTCCGCCAGCATGCGCTGTCTTACAATGTTCCGAGTTGTGACGTCTGTCACTACTTCTCCGTTTCCATAGGGGCACATATATCGACCCGTCGACCCCGCAGATAGCCTTTTTTTGTGTGTGCGTCGCTTAGCTTGTTTGCTCGAGGGCGCTCACTATATATATATCTTTGTCCGTCTGAACAGCAATGTTAGAATACACGAATAAGTGCGTACATGGTACACACACGAGCGCGAACAAACACGCACACGTGCAGTCGCAAACAAATTAAACACGATATTGCGAGACATAGATTCGAGTACGCGTATACATTTCAACGCGGCGGAGGAGGCAGGGAAGGGCACTCGATTCCCGGTATATACCAAGAACGGTTGCAGAATCTATTTCAAGACGCGCTCTTGCAATATCGCGCTTCGTCCATTACACAGGGAATTCAAAGCACGGATAACCAAAATACGGAAGATATTTTATAGCCACAGTGTAGCCATTTGTTACCATAGTGATGGCATGGACACGCTGGACGCGATTTCCAGTCAGCTGGACGGATGTTTATGTTCGAGCGCAGGTTCTGCCTCGCGTTCCGAATGGCTGCGACCAAGCGGAAAACCGAGCACACTTCCTGCTTTTCTCTCGGATTTTGCGGAGCAGATTTCCGCCCGCTTTTGACGCTGCGTTCGCTTTCGTCTTCAAGTGGGAACAAACCCTTTGTCCGATTGAACAGTTGTGAGGCGATTCTTGCCGCGCATTCACAAACGCTCCTCAACTAGATGATGATTTCTATGCTATCCCGTTCGAAACGGGGCGGCAAAAATAGTCACCTAGAATGTTTGAGCTAACCATGGTCATTATCTTATACAAACTAGTATTTTTACTATCTCTATTTGATCGTTTCGTTCTTCATTAAAAGATCTACGTATCTCTATATTGTGGAGTTACCTACGCATGGTGACTACTCCGGCTCTGTCAACTGACGGATGTGCGTTAACTTGATCATTTGAAATGGCGCGCATGTCAGGCTACTGATCCAGTGCAGTTTTGCATTCTCTCTGTTCCCTCACTCATTCCTGTCTGCTCACTCGTCTTGTGCTTATTCCGTCCGCCATATCCGCATTGCAGGAAGCTTCAGCATTCGGTAGCCATCGTTTACTGATGCATGGAAGCATTTAATTTCTGGAGAATAAATGTTTTTCCCCGCTCATTTTTTGTTTTCGCTGCAGCCTTCTTTGAAGAGGCTGACATCCGGCTGTGGCACCAGCTGAGTTTATTTTTGCCTTCTCGTTGTATGCCGATGCTGAGTTTATTTTTGCCTTCTCGTTGTTTGCCGATGTTTACAAAGTCGACGGCATTCAAATTCAAAGCGTCTCTGCAGGTCGCCGTTGGCGAAACGGCGTCTGTTACGCGTTGGGCGACCGTACAGAAGAGGCCGCCAAGGAGCTATATAAAATAGTGGATAACGTCATTCGTGCAGAATAAAAACGGAAATGACATTCTTTTTTTCATGGCATCAGAACAGCTGTTTCGTTCATATGACGCGATGTGTCAAGACTGTACTCGGCTGTCTGCGGCAGCTTTGGCTTTTCGTTCATTTCCACCTGTCTGCAGCAATGTGAGCAGCATAACGACGTAAAAATGAGAGCTCCATTTTTTTTTCGTTTTCCGTAAATCTTAAAGCTGATCTCTCTCTTTTAATTTTTTTTCTTGAATAGTACACTAACGACCGCTCGCCGGTCCCAACTCTGGCGTGCACTTGTCAACCACTTTTATACGTATACCCGAATATTTATAACAGTTTGTAGCTTTTTCTTTTTTCTTCTTGCCTCACGGACCTCTTGGCCTTTTCTGCGCAACTTAATGCCAAACGTGTGACGGAACCAACGTTTCCGTTGACACTAACTTCACTGTCACACTTGTTATTTAAGGTTCCGTAATCAACTCTAGGTGTCTTGGTAGGATATATCAGCCGTGCATGGCGTTGCCTGCTAACTTATTCTGATTCGGAAACTGATTTGTGATCATTTCTTTTTTTTCTTTTCTTTTTAGTGCGCATACTACCAACACACTCATTCCCTCTCCCTTTGTCAAAACGAACGAAGCTACTATACGTGCATGACTGCGGCTGACTTGTGAGCTTGTAGTCGATCTACTATTTGTTTCGCACTGCTCGAAACCTCTGGAGGTGGAAGCGAACCCTCGTCTTTACTGTCCAAACCTCTCTATAATCCAAGAGTTCCGCGGGCGCGACTCCACGCAGCCAGGGGACAGCAACGTCCATGCCCTTGGTGGCTTCGTTTGTTTTGTCAGAGAGTGTAAAAGCTAACCTCGGTGCTGAACACAGTTTATTGATGCGAAAGAATCAAAGGGGCTATTGAGCGAAACAGTTGTGCGTGGTTGCGCTATCGCAAACGCCAGAGACCAGCGGAGCTGGGGGAAGGCCAGTAAAGTAGTGCTAAACCGCACGCTTAGAGTTTGGTTTGCACGAGCGGCTTTGACTCAATGACTGTCTGTGCATGTCTCTAAACCCTCTCTCTCTCCCTTCTCTCGCTTCCCCTTCTCCCAGCGTAGGCTAGCCAACCAAAGTTTTGACTGCTTAACATCCCTGCCTCCTCTCTCTCTCTCTCTCTCTCTCTCTCTCTCTCTCTCTCTCTCTCGACCCAATGATGTCCTGAGGTGAATGAGGACGCCTGGTATCCACCAAAGCACAACGCCAGCGCCAGCATTGCACGTCTATGTTATACAACCTTCTTTCCTTTTCTCACTCTTCCATTTCGACTGCCTTTTTCATCTTTATGATTTTTTTATTCATAAACAAAACGTGCACGACAGGGGCACTCACGATTTCGTTGCACGACCTTACCCCTTCACGCGTCCGCATTTCTTCTTTTTATGGGAGCGGGATCCCTGTTTATGTGCAAATTGTTTTCGTGCACGTGTGCGTGTGTTCTCATCCCTCTCCCCCTCTTATTTCTTTTTCTTTCCGCTCTGCACACCGGGATGTCGAGGAGCACGCTTCCCCGCAGGGCTCACCGCCCATCTGCAAGTCAAGTAGTTTGTCGCCGCCAGCGCAGTTCCCGCAGAGCGCGAGACTGGCCGCATTCGTCGTCGCGTATTGTACGCGCGCGCTGCGGCGCGATGAACAACCTCCCACACACCCTCAGCCCTCTGCTCAGAACGCGAAGTGGGGACATACCGCGTATATAGTGCGGTGATGCGCCGAATCTCCCCGGGCCGCGCATGAATTCGCGGCGATGTCCGCGCGCGCTCCTCAGAATTCGGTAACGAGAACCCGCCGGGGGCACGTCTCTGCGGGATTTGCTCGGGGACACGTTGTAACAAGGTATTTTTACGAGATCGTCCTTCACGTCGGTCTCCCGACTCTTTGTAAGGGCCGGTCCGGAGAGACAAGCTTACTAAGCTAACAGCGGAGTTCTATACGCGTAGCGCTGAGGTCCATGGACCTAGCTCACGGAGCGAGAAATAAACTATTATCTCTCTCTCTCATGTAGAATACCGGCAGCTTATTTGACTAGTGCGGAATGCACACGTCCATATAATAGTGCTGAAGCGAGGTAAAAATACATTCAACAAACGACGTGCCTCAGGAGGCGCGCGCTGTCGACAGCTAAAAAGCCAACGTATTCACCGGGCCCACAACCCATTCACATTCAGAGTCCACGGGCACAATGCAGAGACTGCGCTTGTAATTGGGCCCATGATCTTGCGCGCCACAGCTTCAGAAAGTCACAAAAAGCGCTAATGCGATTGCTGAAGACGACCGCGAGCTATACCGTCTGTGACGCAATGCGGATAGTTCCCATATGTCAGCGACTCTGCAGGGCACATTCTTGACCTTCTCTATTTCTCTTTCTCTTTTCCTTCCCTTTCCCCGGTGCAGGGTAGCCAATCGGGCTCAGTCCTGGTTAACCTCCCCGCCTGTCCAGGTGGTCAGTGCCAGACGTATTCGTTCGAAAAATTTGTTGAGACTGAAGGATTTGTAGCCACGTTGACTATTTGCCTCCCCGCTTGGGCTTCCTGGTTTATATCAAACTGAAGGAGGGTTAACCAGGCTATGCTCATTTGGCTGCCCTACACTGGGGAAGGGGGAAAGGGGCAAAAATTATTAAAAGGAGGATTGAATAAAAGGTGGTCCGTTCAGTCACAAGCGGTCACATGGCCGGCGGATCTCAAGAAAAGCAGCAGCGCTTTTGTGGCGTTGCGTTTTGCAGACACAATTTGTCCTCCATGAAAAGTCTGTTGTCTGACTGACTCAAATAGAAATGCAAAAACACCCCTGCGCTTACGTTTAACTTCACAATGTGAATCCCTACACTAGTGCTTCTTTCATAGTGTGCTCATGAAAATTTTTTTTGTAATACCTCTACCCCATCATACTACACGTAATCACAGGTAACGCCTCCAGACCACGCAAATGCGCAGTCTTGAGCGGCTATCGTCGATCGTGATCAAGGTGTCAACACGAAAGGCACGCTTGCGACTGCAGCGCGCTCGCGGGTCTTCCACCTGTTGACGCGTCCGGGCCGCTTTTCTGGGTCGAGCAGGCTACGCCCGAAATCTTGCCACCGAATTCTTCGCACGCCTAATTAACGTCTTCGAGAGTGAAGTGAAAGCGCACACTTTGCTCGCGTCGCCTCGGGCGCTACGCTCGGGCCACGTCTTGGCAGTTAATCTCATCCCAGCGTCTCCACGGGAGGCTGCAGAAACTGTAGCTCGTGGGAGTGAGCGGGAGCGAAGGGAGGCCGGCGAATTCTCGTCCTATGTGCGGGCGAGCGAGTAATGAAGTCTGCCTGTGTTGAAGTGGACGCGAAAGGTGCACTCCTTGATTCACTTAGCCCTGACAGCACGGAAGGCGCACTTTACTAGCGTTTTCGTGCTGTCGTCGTTACACAACAGGGGTGGAAGCATACAACGATCGAAGCTGTCACATTTAAAGAACGCAACCGTTCGCCAAGGGTATTACGAAAGATAGTCATGCACTTAGTGACCCTTCTTTGTGCTAAGCATAAAATGCTTATAGGCGGCGTAAAGCAGATATTTGTCTGAAGTCATGTCAGACATGTTTGACTCATTTCTACATGACGATGGGCTAGTAGATGGGAGGTTATGGTGTAAAAGACGCAAAACAATGTGTCACTCTTTCCTGTTCCGATGTTGACTTGCGCGTCTGCGAAAGTTGGCGGGCTATGGGCAGGGTTTTCTTCGGGCACCTCCGAATGTACGTGTGTACGCCGCTGTTAACTTGCTTTACCCTGTATTAATATACGGAAAGGAAAACGAAGATTCAAATCAATGTTGGAACCATTAAACTGACACTTGGAGATATAACCTTTTCATACTAAGTTGATGATATACCTTATACGTATAAAGCAAATTTAGTACTTGAACGTGTAACGAAATCATATACGCAAACCATTCTCAAGCATTTACACATATGGCTCCGAGGACGGTAACACCCCTGTCCTCCCGGTAGCTTTCACAATTCCGTTCGTGAACGTTAATTGGGCTGGCCAAGCTTATTTATTTATTTATTTATTTATTTTCGCTCGTTGCCTTTGGCTGGGATGTCACCACGCGCCACTCGGAGCTACGAATGATAAGAAGTACGAAAACTGAAATGGACATTTACAAAATATGTATCTTTTCACCCTCTGTTCTAGGTGTGCATGCATGAAATAAACTATGAATGTATCTGCGACTATACCCACGTATATTATGCAAATTGGTTGCTCTGAGAGTAGTGGGAGTTCTTGAAATGGTGGACCCCAAAGTTAGCGGGTGCTATCGACTCTGCGTGCGTGCATACGAAACAACTCCAGTTGGGTATAGGGGGTGGTTTCTGCTCACACGCACTGTTTCGTCGGTGCTGCTTTTTTTTTTTTTGCGTACGGTAACCTTCCTTTCGCATACCCCCCCCCCCCCTTCCCCCCCAAAAAGGACAAAAAGAAAACGCTTGTGCGCAATCTCTCTATTGCGTATCGCTGCCGGATATGAGGTCGTGGGTATGATTTCAGCCTCAGTATGATCAGCCTCAGTATGGGTATGATTTACACGCGTTATAGCTACTCGCGCTGACCGAAATTTACCTGGGTACCTAATATGCACGTGTGGCACTTATCGCGCGCGTACCTGTACAGCTTTGGAATGCCAAACGCCATTCGGTTATTGGCAACCGTGGTCACACGAGGCGGCTGGGCGTCGACCCTCCGATTTACAACGCCGACATTGACGACGCGCGTGCGGTTGCGTGGTGGTAAAACGTTGCATTGCTGACGTCACGCATTAAAGCAGCTGCGGCCTGTCATGCGGCGCGACGTGTTCCGCCTGAATGGCGATGTCACGCAGCTGGGGGCCAAAGCAGTGGTCTTTCGGCTTCAAATAAATTGTAGGTAAAGTATACGGGTGAAACGAAGATCCCCGTCAAGTAGCTACCGTTTAGAGGATCGAATTAGGGGTGACCTTTGTGCTGTCGGCTCCGAACAGCCTCCGACAATGGGCTGCAGATAAAGCGATGGCATTCAACACCGTGCTGTGTAACATAACACATCGACGTATACGCGCGCAAAACAGCACGCGGAATGGCAGCACTTCTTTTTCTTTTCCTTTTTTCTTTTTTTTAATCTGATGGGCAAACAGGGAAGATGTCAACAACCGAAATGTCTTCGCAGGCGGCTCGAGAAGTTCACTGATAAAGCTTCCAGTCATTGTTGGATGTTTTCCGCTATAATATCCTTATGTACGCATCAGAGCAGCATAGACTACTTCGCAAATTAATCATGCATATGACCAGTCAGGCTATCTATAGCTAGTTGCTAGTTTGTTTGTCACCTGCAAAATGAATAAGTAGTCCATTGTGTTTTAAGGAGGCCTGATATACTACAACATACCAATTCACTTTATAATAACTTCTGTCAGATAGCTACCATTCTTTACAGGGTGTCACTGTTTTCTGTGAGTTCTCTTACGTCGCCTGTGTAGGTCGCTCGCTTCTTCCTGATATTGCTTCTATAATCACGCTCGCCCATATGTGGAAACAATGCACTAGCACTAACAACGACTGATCACAGGGGTTGACGTCGGCTACAGATTCTCTTTAGCATGCTTAGAAACCACGGACCTGAACTAATTATAATAACGACGGAATTTGGTCACGTTATGTATGCGTATTGCATTCAAGAACTGTACCATGCAGAAAGAACTGAATGCAGTGAAGCAGGCAAACGGTCCGCTGTGTTTGCATTGTTTTCTGTTCTTGGTTTATTTTGCAGGAGTTCAGTGTTACGGAACGAGAGGCTTGCCATAACATTCATTATGATAGATTTAGCAAGAACTGCTGTCGCAGATCTGATGCTAGCCACCCTCATTTATCTATAGGCTCGCAACTAGCCGTTATGCCAAGCTCAGCTTTCGTCATGGTAGATTTTTAAGAATTTATTCAATAAGTGATTATTGGGACTTAAAATTCGAAAGAAGGGTTTGTATATACGTGATCTATGGAGGACGTGGCGGTGGGAGGTCTCGGATACATTTTCCTCATCTGGATTTCTGTATAACGCGCATCTAAGTCCAGGTACACACCAGCGCTTTTGCATTCGGCCCCCACAAAAATGCTGTAACCGCGGCTAGCTTTATATCGTTCGTCCACGTGGCCACGCGAGCTGTGCATGCAGGCAGCTGCAGAAAGCTCACCGGTCCAGTGAGTCACAGCGTCGGGTCGTGAAAGAATTTTACCAAGAACACCATTTCGTCTGGTACCAGTTCATTTATGCTTATTTGGTACAAAAATGAAAGCTGTCGGCGAAGATGAGCACAAGCACTAGAAGCGGACGCAAAGTGCGGCGTCAGTATTCGCGAAAGCTCCTACCGCTAGAACTGTTCGTAAGCGCAAATATATCAGATTGCGGGGTTTACGTCCAGAAACTGGACCGTGGGTTCCGAAGAACGCTGCATGCGCAGGGCTCAGAATTGACTGCGTTTATTGCGGCCTCGCCCCCTCCCCCGTCAGAATGGGGTCTCTGCGATCGGAAATCGAACTCGCGACCTCGTTCTCAGCATGTGAACGTCATGACCACGGCGGCGGGTAAGAGCAGACGTGTGATGTCGGGCATAATACTAGCGGAGGCGGCCGGCCAGTGACAAGCAGACGAACGAAAAGCTTTGCGAGTTATAGGGCCCAGTGCCCATATTATAAGGATTCTTTTCGCTTTGCATTCTTTTTGCCGTTCGTCATTTGCTCGCTCGAAGCCACGCCCGCGCTATCAAATGAACAGAATTGGACGAAAATCAATTTTACACAACACGGCCGTAAGTATCGAGCAGCGGTCATCAGTACACTTCGAATTTTATAACCGCCGAGAGAGAGAGAGCCCAAGGCGTGGGCAGCTCTGGGGGTCGCCGCTTCCCTCTCCCTATCTCTTCGTCGAGCCGAAAAGGCCCGCGGAGGTGACGCGCGACCCTGACGCGTGGCGACCTGCGGCGCGCACAGCTGAAGGGAAAGCCGGAAACTCGCACGCGCGTTTGCTGCGACAGCCGCTTCGGTCGCCGCCGCTGCTGCTGCCTGCTGCTGCCGCGGCGTCGAGGCAGGCGCGCGAAACGAGCCGACGACACAAAACAAGGGCTTTTCATCACCGACACGCGCGCTTATTTACGAAGGCGCCGCCGAGCTGCACTCTTGAGAACGCGCGCCGCAACAGGTGCTGCTTGGAAAGCATTGCCGTGCTGTTTTATACCCGCTGAGCTTGTGGGGGACGAGGACTCCCCGAGGATGAGCGGCATGCAGCACGCTCGCTATACGGAAGAGTTTTAATCAAACCCGTTGTCAGAGTCCGCTGGGATTTCATGATTCCAAAACCGGTGCCGTGTTGCGCTGGTCAGCAAGACATCGCGGGATCGAATCTATATGGGACCGGGCGAGGCGAAATAATTAGTTGCGCCCGGCCGCGCATTACCGTTGCGTAGATACAGTTTTTTTTATTTATTGATATTATTATTATTATTATTACTTTTGAACCGCAAGTTTTCGCCCGGAGACACGCGAGGGTTTAACCTTGGAATGAAAATCGACAATGTTTCCACAGAAAGCGGCAAGTTACAAACAAATTATTGCACTAATCTTATTGAATAAGTGGCTTTATGATAGTTTAGTCGCTTAGCGTTGATTTCCTTCACAGACAAAATACCTTGGTACATTCAGCGATTGTGTTTTGTCGGTCGCCTTCATCGTCTCTTACGCGCTGGTATTATTAACCATGAACCAATACCAACCTGCCCAGTTTTCTATCCTCTTCAATGTGGTTGCTGTTCTGCCACTTCACTGACTTTTAATTAAGTTCACCAACAGTCCGTCCGACAGATGATGCTATAAGTCGTACATTGTGTCATAGCGAGAATTCCGAATTTTGGAGTCTTCGTGCACGTTAACGAAGAGGCTTTAGCAGCGAAAGCGGTGAAGATTGTCCCGATTTTATGCGGCCTCAGTGTCAAAAGTGAAGCGATAAACGATGGCTAGTTTGTCTGTGAGCGCAGGAGCGGATGTTTCGCTGATGATGATTACGAAAGGGCAGGCAGATAATTAGTCATGCTAGACGATAAAATATAAGACGGAGATGACTGCGGTTAAGTATTTCACATTGAAATTCTGTCGCAGGATATAAGACGGCGATGAGCACCCTCAATGTACTCGGTAGGTGCGTAGTAAAAAATACTTGATGCTTACTCTAATGTATTGATGTGGCATCATGACTTCGTTCCCGTTCTTTGTGAAGCGCAGGGTACATTATTCCCGGTATGTGCCAACTCGATCCACGAATCAAGCACAACAACGCTTTGCGTTTCACACGTGTGCGCAAATAGTGATATTTAGATACAGCCGGTGCCGCTGTGCAGGCGTCAAAGTGCATGATTCAATAAGCGTTTCTGTACTCCTGCCGTAGTAGATCGAAATTGACGTAAGCTCCGAGCGCACGCTAGAACATGTGGCGAGCAGATGTTCAGAAATCGTGACACGCTTTAAGCCCGCACGGTTTACTTTTATCATGGTTCTTCCCTCGTTTATTTGCAATTTCGCAAAGTGTATTCAGCGCCTCTTTGTCCAGCGAGTGATTATACACAGAATGCATGTTTATGCCGCGCAACAATCTGCACATCTCTCAAATAAAACCAGCGGGAGACGCGAAGACAATAGAGAGTTTTAGCCCAGCGGGTTTACGGCCAGCGGAGCGGAGCGGTCTCCACCGTTGCGCCAGCGGAGCGGCTCGCGAAAAAAGAATTTTAGCCCAGCGGATCACCCGCTCGAGCGGGGTAAAGAGCGGGGCGCTCTGCTGCCCCACCTAGTGGTTCGAATAGGAGTTACTGAGAAATTAAATTGAATTACGCTTGCTTTTATTATGCAACAAATATTGAATAAAGATATATTACATGTTCTCATTGCATTATTTGTTAATAATGTACTGAGTACTAATGTATGGGTCAGCGCGGCAGTCGCCGTCGTCGATGCAGAACTGCCGGCGTTCATGTTCGCGGCTGCCGTCTTGCATTTCCCATACACGCCCGCGCGCCCTTACGCACGCTCGCGCGCTGCGTATACCCTCCGCTGGGGAGTGCTTTCCAGCGGGCGTAAACGCTGCTCCGTAAAACCGCTGGCCGCCTCAGCGTGGTGCGCATGCGCAGTCGCGTCTCCGCTCGCCCGCTCCGCTCCGCTGGCCGTAAACCCGCTGGGCTAAAACTCTCTAATAAGTGAACGTGATAACGCTGAACATTCAAAAGTTGTCTCATCCCGTGCGCAACAGAATGTACTAACCCACTGGACCACAGATCTCCAGTGAATGTCCAAAGGACGTCCTACAAAGGATATTTTGATGTCCGTCGGACATCCCTAGAAGTCCCGATGATGTACTACGGATGTCCATAGGATCGTCCGACGCAAGAGAATTGCACATCCCACGAACGTCCATCGTACATCAAAATCAAATTTTCGGACGTCCGCAGGACCTTTGAAGATAATCCCATTGGAGCACCAACGTCCTACAGATGCCCAGCAGAGATCGAAAACGGGACATTCGGACGTCCCTGGGATTGACGTTCATAGAAACGTCCCCCGAACGTCATAATGGGATATTCGGACGTCCAAGAGATGTTTAAATATGGATTATTCTTATTGCATAACCCGGAGTACATCCCAAGGACATTTTTGCGAGGATGTAGGACGCTTCTGGGACATTTTACCAATCGTCCAAAGGACGTTTGTGGGACATTTGGTTGGGGATTGAGGAGATCCACAGGGTGTCCATATTGATTACAAATTACCATAATTGGGGCTTTCCTCAGAATGGGCCCTACAGTGCAGCAAGCCTGCTGCAGTTTACATACCATTAACAAAGTAAGCTGGTTTTGTGATGACTTGTAGGCAATGATGAAAAGGAACTGCATGGCTCTTGATGATCCATCCCAGCGGTGAATTTCAATTCAAGTTTATTTTGCATCTATACATGTACAGATGACAGGAGTACAGACAAAAAGCCAAATGAATTCGGCTTGACAAGGTATGTACCCCCTACAGAAATGGCACCGTGCACAATAAAGAGAACAGAAACATAACATAATGGATAAACGAGAAAAAAAAGGTGAACATTAGTGAACATTGTATAACAGAAATGCATAAGGGTAAAAAAATGAACAACAGAATGCTGCAAGAAATTATATTACAGAAAGTGAATAGTATAAAATGATACAAATAATACAGCCTTGAAATTCATTTATAAATAGTAAGTTATATGCAAGCAGAGAAAATTGGTTAAGCATTCATGGCATCAGTGTATACCAGAGCAACACAAAAAATCCAGGAATCCAATAAGTCAACCAAATATTTTTGTCATGCAAAAGCTGAAGTACCAGGAGATAAGCCAGGAATGCAGCCCACCGCATCTCAAAGCATGTTAAATGAAGGCTGCAGTGCAACTAAGCATTGTGCACATGGTTCCCTGCTATGTTAAGCAAATACATTACATACAACTTGATAAAAATGCATTAATTCAATACATATAGACATGCAACCTATACTTCTTTGTGCTAACAGGGACGAAGCTACAGAACTAAGTTCTGCAGGCTGCTGAATCATTTGACAATCTCATTAAAAATGCAGCATTTATTTCAATAGAACAGTTGCAGGAAGATCACTCGTTGAACTCTAAAATGCACTAACAGTTTTTAGTAAAACCCATCAATGCAAATAAAACTCGATAATTTCATCATACAAGTTCAGCTATTAGGAGTTATTTATACTGCACCATGGTTAGTAAACGTGCACATTATTCAAACTCTTTGCAAATGCACTTTGGGTAGCAAGAAAATTTAAGAATTCGCAGTGGGGCCACTATGGAACTTATCACAAGGCTTGCTGTGGGCTCACTGTCGTGGTCGCAGGCACATCAATGAAAAATTTGTTGAAATGTTTAGATATGTTAGCCACTTTAAGTTGCCAGAGCCTTTCCCTAGGCCATATTCAGTAGTTACATACACAAACACGAGGTATGCTAAATTAAGATGTTACAACTACATTAGGCAATTAACAAAATTACTCGAGGCTAGTTCAGTGATCATATATAGACAAACAGCTGCTGTATGATCATCCATTTACACTCTAAAAACCGTTGCACCCTTTGGGGTGTATATTTTCCACAGAACAATAATCGTCATCTGACTTGCCTGCATTTCCTTTCTTTAACGCTGCAAGCCCAGTACTTCCATGTCACGAACGGCATGCGCATTATCAGCATGACAGAGCATTCTCGACAGGAAAGTAATGAGCGCAGGGTTTTCAAGAAAGGAAAGGCAATAGTAATAATATTTGGGGTTTTACGTGCCAAAACCACTTTCTGATTATGAGGCACGCCGTAGTGGAGGACTCCGGAAATTTTGACCACCTGGGGTTCTTTAACGTGCACCTAAATCTAAGTACACGGGTGTTTTCGCATTTCGCCCCCATCGAAATGCGGCCGCCGTGGCCGGGATTCGATTCCGCGACCTCGTGCTCAGCAGCCCAACACCATAGCCCACTGAGCAACCACGGCGGGTCAAAGGAAAGGCAAGTAAGACAGATGACGATTATTGTTCTGTCGCAAATTTACACCCCAAAGGGTGCAACTGTTCTTAGAGTGTAGAGCAAATGCACTGTGCATCCATAACAAGTTCTGGCAAAGGTAACCAGAGCAAACATCGACACTATCGTGTGTAGTGACAAGACCATTTCAGTTGAGCTAATAATTCGCAGATGCACCTCGGCCAGTAAAAGAACTTCAAAAACCCCATGCAAGGGTGGGGGGTACAAAGGAAGTTAGTAGGAGGGCTACTGTGGGCTGGCTCACTTCAACGGTCGCGGGCCCATAAATACAATATTTACTGGAAAGTTCAGAGGTGTCTTAGCCATGACGGAAGCTACTCCACTTTCTGCAGGCCTCCTTCAGCGTTTGCACACAGTAGAAGTACTACATATTTTATAGACACACTGGGCATTAAAAAAATTACTCAAGGATCACTTAAGCAGTTGCAAACACGAACATTACTGGAGAGTTCACAGATACAAAAGCAGTTACAAGACACTTGCTTCAGCACAATACCAAACTGATGTCACAAGTACTAGAGTTACAAGACACTTGCTGCACTTGAGTGGTCACAAACATTAATTCACCATAAGTGAATTTGTGTTTCTGTTTCTTCTGCTTCTGTTTACTTGCTTAGAGGCTTGAAGGCCTCTAAGCAAGTAAACAGAAGCTGAATGTGACCTCTCCGTGGCCACAGCCGAATATTGCTGAAACGTCACAGGTACCCTGGCGACTACACAATTAACTAAAAGCTTGCAGCATGATCGCTTCAGCATTATATGAGTTCACTCATATGAAACGCTAATAGAGGATTTGTATGGGCTTGCTTCAGCGGCCACACAAAAACACAATTTCATCCTAAAAATTCACGGGTGTCAGACAGCCTCAATGGAAGTTACCAGAGGCAGAGCGTGGCTGTTCTTCCATGGCAGCAGATACAAATACTTGTGAAAAGATTGCAGGTATCTTGGCGACTAAACATTTTACTAAGGCTCACTGCAGGCTGGCTCAGCGGTCGAAGGCAACTACATTGCAGTTCACGTGTACTAAGAAATTTAGTGGGGCATTTCTGTGGGCTTGCTTGAACAGTCCCAGAGACAAAAAGTAACCCAGAGTTCACAGCTATATCAGCCCATAAGGAAGTCGCCACACGCTGGGTGAAGTCTTTCGTCCATAGTTTCAGATGCAGAACAGAAGAGATCCGGGGTACGCTACACAATTTACTAGTAATCCTGAAGGATCGGTTCCAGTGGTCGCAAACAAGAAAATACATTGCTGAGACCAGAGGTACTAAGAAGGTTAGCAGATTTCCGTGGGCTTGTTTCTGTGCTGGTCATCAACGAAGAATGATGTCGACTCAAAGTGACACCAGGCTCATGGCAGGAACACAGCATGGCTGTAAAGTATGCAATAAAAACGTGTTAGAAATGTTTACGAAAATTGCTATTTAACAACCTGCACATTTAACAGCAATCTGCAGGTTCTGACAGCAACTTTGCTTCTTTGTGGCTTAATACAAACTCGTTGAGCGAACAGTTATCAGAAAAGTAATGATTTCTTCTCTGTACAAAGTTAAAAGGAATTCTAGTCACTACGTCAGGATAGCATAGTTTCGTCCGAAAAGCGAAGCAGCAATTGGAACAGCAAATTACCAAACGGCTATATTTAAGCAGCTGTACGTGTTATCGCCACTTTAAGTTACAGTAAACCTTCGCTTCCTTGTTAAATTAACAAACAGTGTTGTGCCCAAAGCCAAGCAGGAACACATCTCCCTGATGGTAAACACGCTGTATGAACGCTGGTGTGAAGAGGGGGCGGTAGCAACACACGATCGCTTCCTGCTGCTTCCAGCCACAATGCCTTTCCAGAGCCAAATTTACGCGAACTTCGACACTAAGTTGCGCGGGAACAGCGCCCACGAAGCCACTACCCATCGCGGCGCACGTCCGCGTCAGCGTAATTTCATCAGGAGTGTCCGTACAATTCCTATCGCAATAATAATACAAAAATTAGGCGATTGTCGACTATATAACTCCAGTACATATACAATGACAACATGGGGATGCAACAGGCTCGTAATCTTGTCCAGCGCGTCGCGCACACATGTCAGCACAAACGCTGGCCCAAATGATAGCAAATGCGAGAAAACTGAAGCAGCACGGTTGGTCAACCGCCCTGTGTGCAAGGTGCTGCCATTGAAATACAAATGCCTACACTATAGTTCCGTTATTTGGAACTTCCACGATTGTATTGGTCTTGCAAACGCGATTATGCGAATAAAACTCCAACGATAGACAAAACTTAGGCGACACGGTAAATCACCTGACAGAGTGAGTGAATAAACTCTTATTGTGTTCAGCAAAACGCGATAAAACGCGCACCCGACAGAAATTTAATTAACAGTCAAATTAAATTATGGGGTTTTTACGTGCCAAAACCACTTTATGATTATGAGGCACGCCGTATAGTGGAGGACTCCGGAAATTTCGACCACCTGAGGTTCTTAACATGCACCTAAATCTAAGTACACGGGTGTTTTCTCATATCGCCCTCATCAAAATGCGGGCGCCGCGGCCGGGACTCCATTACTAAAAATAGGACAACGTGCGAATTCGGAGCGATAGCCTAATAGGCGTAAACGATTCGATCGTTACAGACATCTGAGACGTAAGCTTGACCTCACCAGCATACTAGCATGCACCTGAGAACGTGTAAGAGATGTCGCCCAAAATTTCGCTATTCCCAGAAACGAACGTGTAGGGCATTGTATGACAGAAACGCGTGGGAAAATTCAGCAGCGCGGCAGGCCAACCATCACGTGCAACAATTGCTGGGATCGCGGTAAAAATGCCCACAAATGTGTAGTTATTTCAATTGCATGCTATTTTACGATCGCTCTCGCAGTCGCAGTTACGCAAAGAAAACTCAAACGGCAGACGAAGCTCAATTGGCGACACGGTTAATCAGTGAGGGCGGTAGCGTGACGCAAATTTAGCAGTCAACGAAGATCGACAAACGTTCCCCGTTATTAATACGAAACAATACGACCACGTGCGAACGAGCTATAGTATAAGTAGCGTAAATGTGTCAATCGTTACAGGAAGCTGAGGCCTAAGCTTGATCTTATTACCCTCATAATAGCATGCATCCGACCACATGCAAATAGGCAGCAGCCTAACAAGTTGTCCCAAAGTTTCGTTATTTCGAAAAATGTTCATGTCACTGTTTGGCACATATATGTATGCTGTACGTAATGGTGAAGTGGCCGGCCGCACTGCTGAACTTAACCACGCTTGTCTTTACGGTTGCTATACCAGCCGTAAAGACAAGCGTGGTAAAGTTCAGCAGTGCGGCCGGCCCAATTAGCCATCACGCGCAGCAAGTGCTCCGATCGTGATACAGATGCCTACATCTGTATTCCACGTCCCAAGTTCACGTACAAATGTGCACGGTTATTCCTTCTTCTGAGGTCAGCGACAAGCTGTCCCATCATACTTCAAAACCACGATTTCCACTTATTGTGTAGGATCCCACCCGTCTTTATAACGCCCTGCGTGACATTAAGAGTATTGAAATAAGTAAATTCAGTTGATCCATCCTTACGCAATTTTTACGATTGCTATCGCGATCGTTAAGCAAACAAAACAGCAATGGCAGACGAAGCTTAAGCAACACGGTTACTCACTACGAGCGTGTGATGGAGTCAACCCTCACTAACTCTTATAATAAAGAAATTGCGACCATGTGCGAACGAGCTCATCAGCGCGCACGTTTCGTCGTTACAGAGCTGAGACGTGAATTTGACCGTAACACCATACTAGCATGCATCCGTTCACGTGTAAATAAGCAGAAACCTAACAAGTCTCCCAGATGTCTCGTTATCGCGACAGCGTGCACGACACTGTTAGCCAAAAAACAATACCAGCCGTAAATACACGAGCTGTTAAATTCAGCAGCGCGACCGGCCATCACGGGTTGCAAATTCTGAAATCGCGATACAAACGACAGCAAAGTTATATTATCCCGAACGAACGCAGTTTTACTATTACTTTGGAAATCCCTGTTACGCAAACAAAACGCCAACAGCACACGTACCGAAGTTTAAGCGACACGGTTATCACTACGAGCACGCGAAGGAATCAGTCAAGCAAGAAAAAGTTTCACTGTTACGTAGTAAAAAATACGACCTCTTGCGAACAAGCCATTAAGTCTAACAGTCTAACAAGTCACCCTAAAGTTTAGTTATTCCAAGAAAAGTGCATGCACTGTTAGTAAGAATATAGCAGCCCTTAAGACAGGCGTATTAAAATTCAGCAGCGCTGCCGGCCATAACGTGCAGAAATGTGCCCCGACCGCGATACAAATGCGTACAAAATTTCAGCTATTTCAAGGTTACGCAGTTGTACGGTTGATTGCTATCGCTATCACGGTTACGCAAAGAAAACGCAAACGAAGCTGAAGCAAGGCTATTCTGGACAGTGTGTGTCGGGAAGCTATTATAATTAATATTCTTTTTCTTATTATTCGCCACTGCATGTTCAGTAAAAACAACGATAACTTTCGTGGGCTCATCCTGTGTGCTACAGGGGAGTTAACGGTTCTAAAGTTTCGAATTCAGAATTTTTTTTAGCGGATATCAGCGCTGCGCAGAAATATAGGACAGAGTAAGCTCAGAAGTTTGCAGAAAAGTAGTACGATGCGATCAAACGCAACACAACGCATGGTCAATCGCCGATTGATTTTACCGTCGCTGCAAAAGATGGGGATGTACTACAATGCCCGTCCTTCGATTATGCGCAGACACGACACTTGCGGGGCTGCTAATAGAAAAACATTGATTTCATGAAATGTCACTTACCTCTTGATAGGCGTAAGACGTACAGGCGCCGCAGAAATGGAGTTCCAAAGCGCATGACAAAAACGTTCACCTGGAGCTGACCAACGCTCACCCTGGAACTTATGAGCACACGGCACAACGATACAACCACCACGTTCAACGAGAGCCCGCGAACTGAACGTGTGAGAGCGCGGAGCACACCAACCCAGCAACCTTTGCAAGCCTTCAGGCATTCCGAGCTTGCAAAGAAGGGTGAAGAGATCCAATAAGACCACGTCGTTAAGTCATGTGACCGACTACGCGCAAATCAGCGCAAAGCGTGCGTGTGCATGCAACAGACAGTGGTGATTCGACTGGGTAAAGACAGTCACTGCTCTGTACAACGGCAGGGGTTGCAGGCGTTGCAGAGCTTGCCGTACTCCTCTTTCTCGACATGTTCGGAGAGCGTGGGCGCATAGGACACGATGGACACGATTGATTCGGTTACGCGGGTTACGCTTTGCGGTAGGTGGTAATGCGCAGCTGTTCCGGCGTTCTACCTGCCGCATTGTGACGTTTCCTCCCGATATGCTTGTGCAGTTTCGGTCGTTCATTTCAACTTCTCCATTTATCGTCTGCTATGGAAGTTTGATTAAGAGTGCAGCAACTTCATATTGCTGGCTGACATGTCTTTTCGGAAGAGCGTGCGCTGAAGGCAGCCGTGGTAGAGATTTATATGCCGCGATATGATCACATAGTACGTGTTGGACTGTGTGTTGGTCCCACATAAGGCCGGTACGGGACATCCCGTTGAACACATCCTTCGGACATCCATAGGATTAAAGTTTTGGGATTTTGTTTAGATCCCAGAAGTTTAATCGTGTGGATGTCTGAAGGATGTCTTAAATAGGACATCCCGAAATTAATGTCCACATGTTATCCACTGGACATCCTGACAGGGACTTGGACGTTCGGATCTTATCGGGATGTCCAGAGGATATTCGTGGTCCAATGGGAAGAGAAAGATGGAGAAAAGGGTGAACTGACGACAAAAGAAAAAGCGGGTAAGAAATATGGCAATATGACAATGGAACGGCGTGTGTACATACAGCTATACCTGCGAAAAGACACAAACGTACACAGCGACAGTTAACGCATCGACACCCCAACGAGCCAGTCAGCAGCATAAGCTATTAGCTAAAACAGGTGGAATACGCAGGGTGGGGCCCAGATAAGAGAGGGCAGAGACCGAAGTGAGCGTTGGGGAAGTACAAAGGCGCAAACATAGCGAGTAGCGCTGGAATTGCGCTAAGGTGTGGGAGCAAAACGAAAAAAACGAAATGTAGAAGAGAGAGAAATGGGAAGTGACGCGAAGCACACATGCGAGTAATAAAAGAATCATAGCCTTGACGCAGTGAACCCGTAGTTACCTTGTGGAAGTCATTTCACTTTCAGCTAGAAATCGAAATTCCTTATCGCTCAGGCTCAGAGAGACGTCCGTGGCGCTGACACGTATCACCGCTTTATAGCGCTATTATGCATCTAAGAGGGAGAGTGAAGTTGGCCAGGTATGCGTAGGGCAGATAACCTCTTGCACTATGTTCGAGTAACAGGACGTGTGCCTAGGGAATGGAAACGAAGTCGAGAACGACAGATTGAATGAAAAAAAAATTACGCAAGACAAGAACACTTGGAGATCGGTATGAGAAGCCTTCGTCGTGCAGTAAACACGAAATAGGCTTGACGTTGTTAATAAACGCAATCTCTGCCCTGCTACAACAATACGCGGCCTCATTCAAGCTCAACTCTGGCTCTGCATATGCCCACGGAGTTTACCAGTGCACGAACGACCACAGAAATCTATGACAGCGACTGCCATACGCAAACAAGGACTGTTCTTTTTTGTTTTTGCGGTGCATAGGCCGAGAAGACTGGAAAATGCAACTTCTTCAGACCTCTCCTGTGTTATAAACTAACTAACTAACTAACTAACTAACTAACTAACTAACTAACTGACTGACTGACTGACTGACTGACTGACTGACTGACTGACTGACTGACTGACTGACTGACTGACTGACTGACGAACGCTCACTCACTCTCTTTCTTTACAACAACTAGCTGGTCGAGTGATAAGATTGAGTGATAGGCCAATAGATCGATCGACTACAAGCGAGAATAATCGCGTGCTCGAGATACGCAAGTAATACGATTCTGAAGGCTTCACGCGTCGCACAAGAAGCGGATTTCGTTCGACGACCTTGATACAATACAGCCTTCCGCGTCTCGTGCGTGCAAGCCTTCGGCACCGCACTGTCGGGCGTGCCCAGCCTAAGCAATAAATGTGGCGGGTCTCCAGTTTTTGCCTCGTTTAGTCGCGAACCTCAGTGGTGCAGCCTTAGCGTGTCCACTGTTCGATGAGAACAAGTTTAGCGCGAGTGTTTGGTCGGGCGATCGATGAAAGAAGAGGCGCTCTTGCCGTGTGAGTGTCCCGAAGCTTGTGTCACGCTTTCCCGAAGCGTATAGGTATAGACTGCCCGCTGCCTCAAAGTGTGTCAACTTTCATCCTCATATGGCTTATCATGAAAGGGGAAAAAATGTCATCCTTGCTTCACCTTGAGGGCCTTCCGCAGAACTGATTTGCCGTGCTGTTTATCACGTAGCTTATATTATTATTTCATACACCTCTTACACTTATCACGTGCTTACAGTTGAATAAATATATATATAGAACGTGTTACTAAGCTCTCTCTGCCCATTCACCTGCCCAGCGGCACATGCCCATTCCCCAGAATGGGCATGTGCCGCTGGGTAGGTGCCCGGACAGACAAGCGGAACAAGAGGAAATTAGTAAAGAAGTCGGGGCAACAGAGAATTGAAGAAGCTAGCTGCAGAGTAGCGAAGAAGTCGGCGTCAAGAACAGCCGTCTGTGGAGAAAGAAGTGAAGGAAACAGAATGAAACTAGAGCGTGCACTGAGAGAGGAATGTTGAGCTACAGACAAGCGAGGAAGAAGTTGGCAGGAGACAATTGAGGAAGACGGCTACAGTGGGTTTGTGCCATTAAATAAAGCATCATCATCGTCGTCGTCGTAGGCTACAGAGAAGTGAATAAGGACTTGTCAACAGAAGCGCCGAGTGTGGAGAAAGAAGTTAAGTGAATTAACAGGATGGGATCAAAGCATGCATTGAGCGAGGAGCTTGGAGCTACATAGAAGTAAAGAACAGTGAAGGCATTCCGGTAAACGTTAAAAAAAATGTATAACAAATTTTGACAAATTCGCGGGATCCTCCTGTACATCGTCGTCTTTCTTGTGTGTGTTGTTTTTTGGCGCTAAATCTTTTCAGTATGCCTCCTATATCTTTTCTTCTTCTTTTACGACTTCGCTATGAAACCCATTAGATTTGAAATATTCTTTTTTAGTGCATAGTGTATCGGCAAAGAGTGCTCGCTGAGCATAGAGACATTAAGAAATGTGCGCAGCCTTTATAAGTCTAAGAGTTGGAAATAATATAGGCGCACGTCGGAGCGTGAAATAACTGTTCTGAATTGAAGCAAGTTGGAGACGACGACGACAGCAGCCACCGTGTATACTCTCTCGTGGGATCTTTAAATCGATGACGAGCAACTGTTTTGTCATCGAAGCCGTGTATATATATTTAAAGTCAGACGTTATTGTATACCTACAAATAAATGGCGTGAAGGAGGCATCCTAAAGGAATAATTCCAATTCTGAACAGGCCCAGAGTGCGAGTGAATGGAACCGATGTCACCGATGTTACCGCGGAGGGCAGCTGCATTCCAAGCTGCTTTTTTTTTGTACTTCGCGGAACCTCAGGTTCGTGAAGAGAATAATTGTTTAGGCCTTAAGCAATATTAGGCCGAGCTGTATTGGTAAATTGCGCTTCTGCCTGCCATAGCAAAACTGCCACTCCAACCATGCATGTGGGAATATTTGGTAAGTCATATAAGACGCATAAACGAAAGGCGGGCCGCTACGCCGACCTGAACTTCCACCACATAATCGCCGTGGCGCCGCCGCCACGGATTTCGGAAACGTCTGCTCAGGTCTATAGTCAATTGCTTATCAGTAAAGAACGACTGCACTGCAAGTTTCGATAACTATTTCTGAAAAAAAAAACGTTTTATGTAAATAGGAGGAAATGCTTTGAAATCCGCGATGTTAGAGTAGCCTCCTTTAGACGAACTCGACGCGAGCGGATCGAGTTGGAAATCGAAATGACCAAGCCCGACCCGACTGCGTCTACACGTATATCTTGCCAGGCGGGTCGGGCGAGTCAACCCACTCCTTCCAGCCGGGTCGACCGAACTCACCTCGACGCTCGCTTGGCTCGACTGGCTAACGCCGGAAACTAGATTCCAGCGCGACAACCGGACTCTATGAGAAAGCATACTGTACTATCGGGTTCTTGTAAACGCACTGGTGGTGAGGATTACGGCGAGAAATTCAGGAAAGTTTGGCCTCCGTTTTGTTAATAATAATATATATTTTTAACTTTTACGCCATATGAATGAAAATGGCGCCTTAAGAGAATGAATTCTGATTTCTAAACTGATTCAGTAATACTATTTAATTCAATGTTGATAGTTCTTAGAGCAAAGAAACACCCGACACGAGAGAACGCACACAGGACACAGCGCTCTGTTCTGTGTGCCTTCTCTCGTGTCGTCCGTTTCCTTGTGCTAAATACTATTGGCGTGCAATACCAACTGGCCCACCAGTATGTTTTGTTTAATTAGTACCTTTCAATGACGATCTCCAATAAATCACACTGAAGCGATCGAACTCAACATAACTCCGATCGGTCGAGAAATGGACTGTCGGTCAGGCATGAGCTTGGTCACGGTAGATGGAGCAAAAAGCATCTGTATGGCAAAAATTATTGTGCCTGTGCTAACGAAACAGGTGGGAGGCTTGACACAACCGCAAGTCACACGTCGAACAGGTGTACGGCAGGAGCGGTCACGTCAGTCATACGGCAAGAATGATTTGCGCAGCAGAAATCACTGGCAAGGACAGATGGGAAGACAACACACCGCTGGTTTAACAATTGACCCAGTTGCTATGATCCAGTTGCTATGGTGTATCGTCTTCCTTTCTTTCCTTGTCAGTGCTTTCTGCTGCAAATCAGCGTGCAGCCAACGGGGTCCGGCAAACACTATCCTCACGTTAGTCAATCTGCAGTGCCACAGGTGTGTGCCTTTCTTACATTGTTCTTTTTTTATTATGTCGCTGTGATTTTTAGACATCCTGTCAGAAAAAGACAGACCCTGCACGGAACTGCACGGCCGCTGTTCACGTTGTCAGCATCACAACACCCGGTATCACAACGCATCAATTCAAAGTCACTGCAGCCCCCTCCTTCTTTCCCTTGTGCACTGGTGATGTAAGGCGTATATCATGGCTTTGTTGCCGTAAATGACACCGGTGTCTGAAGTTAGCGCTGTGTGCGTGAACGAGTCCCGTGCCGCTGTCCGTGTCTCGTATACGGATTGTGCTGCAGCACATTCACGATGACGCCCTGCAGCGACTCAAGACTGCAAGCGGCCTCGCATCGCGTCTCGCTCACGAGCTCGTAGTCGGGTGCAGTTTCGAAACAACGTCGCATTCTCGCTCACGTCGACTGAGAGGAGCGATCCGCCTATGCGCAACGTGGAGCTGAGTTCGCCAGCGGTAAGCGAGAGACGCATAAATTGCTCCCTGACAACGAAAGAACCTCGAATGAATTTCGCGGCAGTCGCCTCCACTGCAGTATACACGCGGCCGCGTACAAAAGGATGGGACCCATCCGAATGCGAACGCGTGCATCGACTCGCACGAGGAATAATTGCGATAGCCCGGGGATCGAGACGTGACGAGAATGAGCTCGCTTTCCGGGATGGAGAGCGCTCCCGGGCTTGGCTCTGGAGAGCTCGGAAAGCTTAGTCAAGAAAGGAAAAAGAAAGACTGAACGTAGAACGAAAAGCCTAGCGAAGAGCAGGGTGCACGACTGAGGCAGTCCACTTGTTACTGTGTCCGTTTTTCGAGTCTCGATTGCCGCTTTTTTGGACACTGAGAACGATCGTGCATTGTATGTACACTGTCTATATATATACGCGTCACGAGATAGCGCCCTAGCAACGGTATCGGTGACGTAGGCGAAAGGTAAAGAGAAATGTGTTCAAGGTTATTTGCAGGTTACTTACAAGTTCATAGGCAAAATAGATGGCGGAGAGATCGCTCAAGAACGTCGCCTTCATCGTCCCGACCTCTGCTCTATTTTCCTTGGTTACTAGCAACTGCGTCTTATGTTGGGGCACTACAACGTTTACCAGCATGAGACAAACACACGTAATTCAAAAGCATGCTTATTCGCCATATTATCCGTATTCCTTACGATTCTCATACCGCACAGGCTTTCCTACCCTCGGCATGAGTCTAATCACAGAGGTATACGTATAACACCATACTGCTAAGACGATACAAAATTCATTCCAACGTTGCCAAATTGAGACATAAATACAATTCTCGCACTGGCAGCGAATGGTTCATGTGAAATTCTCGTAATGATTCCATCATCGGCAAAAATTACCATGTAATCTGCCTCTTGTGTGCAAATGCCTCGGGACGCAATTTTCATAAACATAAAAGCATCATTAGGACTGCTTGTATATATCTCCTTTTGCTGCATAACTATTTTTCTGTGCACAGAGTGTGTTCCCAAATACATAATTCCTGCTTGCTTTTTGCGTATAGAATGTGAAAGTAATACGACAGCTGTTGTGTAAATATCTTTATCGAAACATGCGGCTTTGCCACGCCGTCTGCAAAGCCCAAATATTTGTAGGGGGCGTGGAGTCAAGCCTTTGTTTGCATAGGCGTTTTCTCTACGTCGCTCGTCATTCCTGCTGTGTTCAAATAATTTGATTTCATTTCATTTAATATCCAGGACATCAAACATTTCAAAGCATTTTAATCGGTACAATGGCTGCACGGCCACTATGTCTGCTTACTTTTATGTGTATTAATTTCCATATCGGTACATTAGTTCACAAATCTGATTTGGCGACGAATCTGTATAAGCGTTCACGTAACGCGAGGGAGTAATTTCGCAAAGAAATATATATAACTGGAAATTGACGCCCGCTGCCTTCCTGAGGCGGCTTGGATTATAAAAAGGAAGCGTGTTTATATCGTTCTTGAAGTGAAGTTTCGCCTCAAACTGCATTAAGTTGTTTTTGTTTTATGAAACGAGGAGAGGGGTTAGAGACATTGGTCACCGTACCCCAAATGTCTTTTTCGTGCTCTTATTGCTGTATTGTGTTACGTATTGCTGAAGTAGGCTATGCCGAAATATATTGTATTAACCAATCAACGCCTCGATCCATGTAAAGTGAATCAACCACGGGACCAACTAAATGAAGGAATCAATATAAAACTAGGAAGACAACGCTTTCTTTCTTTCTTTCTTACTTTCTATTTTTCTTTCTTTCTTTCTTTCACAAACTACCCGTGGTCTGCAAGAAAGGCGTAGAACAACACACACCGCGCCACAGGTGGGCGGTGAACTTTGCGTAAGAATTCTGCACAAAGTGCGCTGCCGCAGAAAGCGTTCGTTGGTGTATTATCCTATTTCTCGCGCATGCATTTAAATGTCACCTAACCTTGAGAGCACGCCTGCGTAGTGCGCAGCACATATTGATTTCTTTAGCAATGTCACTTATTTGATGTAACCACGACATATCCTTTCTTTTAAGCATTAAAACACGAATCTCACTGTGATTTCTTGATCTCGCTCACCGTCATCGCTCTACATTCAACATAGCAAATTTCAAGAGAGCGTCAGCTGGGTTCTAACGGTTTTATCAAACAAGATAATGCATATTTTAAACGATTACTTCGCTCCTTGACAATACCTTATATTTTCCTTTTATCCTGTAAACCTAATTGATTTCCGCGTTTTATTGCAGCTCCCTAATTATCCGCGGTGTTGTATATTCCGCTCACTAAATTATTTAACCTACTCGCCCTAAGCTGCATGCATTCTCGTCGGTGGCAGACACCCCGTTATTTGCACACATTTGCTGTTTTAGTAACTTACCACTGGTTAATCAGTGCGTATACACTGTAGTGTACTTTTAAAAGCGGCTTGAAATAAGTAACAAAATTTACGCGAACTCGCGTAGCCTTCGGGAACAAGAGCAGAAAAAAAGAGAATGAAAAAAAGAAAGAAACGAGACACGCGGCCCTAATGCAGTTAGTTGATAGACCGAAAGCTCCGCGCCTTGTTCAGAAATTGCCCGCTCTCACTTTCTCCAAGTGTAAGTAATTGCTTCCGCGGCTGCGACACGCGCATTCACTCAGCGAAACAAACGACGTTTTACGCGCGCTCGGGTGGACCTCTCCGCAGCACAATGGCCATCTCTGTAGACGCAGCTTCTGGCCGTCTGATTGAGCCCTCCCTCCCTCAACCAGCGCCCCTTCCTCTCCTGCCGCGCGGCCTTCTCCTCAACACTCGTAATTCGCCGAGGAAAGTAAACTTACGGCGCCGTAAAGCCATTCCGTATTGCGTTCGCAGGAAGAGATGGGCACTCGCTTAACGGCGCCTTAAGTACCGTGTAAACAGTTACGTGCTAGCACTGAAGCTCACCAAAGCTGTCGAACCGAACGAATCCTCTTATTTAAAAATAATGGTGGTGATAATTTGACACTGCCTCCGTTGCGCCGAAAAGTATGGAGCGGACTGTTTAAAACTTTAAGGTCTAGGAGCCAAATCAGACAACGGAGAGTTATCACTGAAGAGAAAGTAAATTATCGAGCATAAATGTGGGGAACAGTTTTAGAAAGGATTACCAAGGCACTTGGTATGTATGTGCACAGCTCTCTTGCTTCTGTGTTCGGCAACTAGCGTAACATCTGTTGCCGAAATTGGCATCCATCTGCTCGGCGGTCGTCGGCCGTCTGCTAGCCCCAATCTACTAAAGTTGATCGCATAATCCGGCGTCTGGGTTTGCGCGCAGGATGGAAAGAAATCGACCGACACCGGCGATAAAGTCGTCTTTCATTAGTTTCGTTTTCTTCCCCGAAATGCGTCTGACAGGCTCCGCAAGAGAGGGCTCGACGGACACACAGAGGTCCTTCAACCCGAAGTGGCCCGCGGTCCCCCGATGTTACGTAACCAAAAAGAGGCAGCGCCGCGCTTCGCCGCATAACAGAGAGGTCGGCTTGCCCGCAGAGCGCTTACCTAACCCGAGGAGCCGGCACCATATGGAGACATCACGAGCTGCGCTGCCCCCTCCGTCGACTCGGACGGCGATGCTGCCCTCTGAACCCCGCGTAAACCCATCCACAGGCGCCGCGGGACTGGCACCCGCGTGCGATGCGTTCTTTCGCGCCCGGCGCGTGCGCAACGGAGCGGGAGCTAAAAAAAAACAACGAAGAAAATAGAAAGCGGCGCGGCGGACGACGACGCCAGTGGCGCGCTCCGGAAGCGAGCGGCCCGGCGGTTGCCTCCGGCGTGCGCAGGCGCGGCCAGCGGATGTCAGTGTTACAGTCATCCCCCGCACGACCTTGCACGCAGACCGAGGGAAGCGAGTCTTCCCGCCTCGATCGAACGAAAAGCGGAGGGCAAAACGAAGGCAGAACTGGCAGAACAACACCTTCCTGCCACCTGGTGACAGAACCGCAAGAATTGCCCCGAATACCCACGGCACAAGTAATTTGTGGTTTGATAGCATCGACAACAGGTGACGTGACAAGCGGTTCTGTCCTCTTGCGCAAAGTCTTCGCGTCGTCGATCTCCGTTCGTAGTACTCCGCATGTGTAGACAGCTGCTCCGAAAGTTCTTATCACCCAACGAGCAAAACCTCACACGGGCCCCCTAGTTTCGAAAACATATCGGTATGACAAAATTTAATAATACAAAAATTGCTGCGTCACCTACGTTGTGCTTACAAGCCTAGCAAATGCTTTAATTGGCACATCAGCTGGCAAAAGTCAACTTCGATGTGTTGCACAGATGGCGCAATCGTCTGCTAACACTTAAAAATTAGCCGCTCGTTATGGCTGCGTGTTGAAGTCAAGTTTCACTGCTGAGAAACTCGTGACTGTGGCTGCTCCTGTTAACGTCACCTGTGTCCGGATCGATAACGCCACGAGTGTCGCCAACTGGCGGGAATCGGAGCAGACGCACTGGTTTTCTCGCGTCTCGCCGAGCCGCCCACGCTGACCCAGATCGAGACACGCCGAAAGGGCAACGCGCCGGTTGACGCTAATTAGCAGGAGTGGACGTGTCGCACTCTGTAATAGAAAGCACGGACACTATTAACTCCGGACGCAACAGCTGCAAGCTAAAAGGATCGCTCAAAGAGCGGTGGAGCGGATAATGACGGGAGATAGGAAGGTGACGCCACATACTGCACAGCAAATGCAGATAGATGATACTCCAGTCGAAATAAAGAGGAGTGAGTGAGATTTACAGGGTCATCTAATGCGTAGAACAGATGACCCGTCGCCTACTATAGAGCGACGAGGGGAAGAATGCCAAAAACCGAAGGGAAATGTAGCCGACGACAGCGTAAGATAATGCGTACACTGGTGACATGAAGGAATTACCAGGCATGGGATTGAGTAACCTGATGCAGGACAGGAGTAACTAGATATCGCTGAAAGGGGACTTCGACCATGCAGTCAACTTTAAAAAATGTATACTTATGACATTCATATCCTAGTAAAAAAAGAACATTGAGACAGTTGAATTTTTCAATTCGATCCAACTGGACGTCAGTGGCGGCCCAAGTTGCAATTGGGCATCACGAGAAGTCCAGTTAGTTCCAATTGGACATCATTGGAACTTGGTATGCAAAATGGTCCTAAGTGGACCCAAATGTGGGCTGTCGTAGGGACCCGGAGACGAACGTAGAACAGTAGCAGAACAGTTTATTGCTGCATCGTGCGGCAAGAACGGAAGTACAAATGAGAGTGGCCAGAACAGACAGACAGACAGACAGACAAGAAACTTTAATTGGTCCTAAGGGACTACGTTGTCGTAGTCGCGGGCCGCACCCGCGCCAGAAACATGCCAGCCCTATAAGCAATCGCGGTCGGGTCATGTGACTACATGGAAGCTTGACTTGCTGTCGTTACCGGCAGCCCATGGCGCTATCACATACATGAGAAAGCGGAATTCACGGGATGAGTAACCTCGTGAAATAACGAAATAGTTTATAATAGTAATAGCATAATTATAACGCGAGTTTTCAAATAAAATAGCTTTGTCTTTTTGCGTGATCATCGGAGAGAATCATTTAGTTTTCTGGGAAACTAAACATCTCTCCTGAATCTTTTGAAAGTCGAAACTCTCTTGAAAACCGAATTTCGCTTGCATATATGGCACCTGACATGTATCTCTCAAAGTGGAGTCAATGGTGGATATGTAATTGAAAAGAATTGTCATAGTGTGTTCATGCATGAGTAAGCTTCTCGAAAGAAGTTTCAAGTATATCCGCGTCATATCAAGGTTGGAGCCCATCTAGGCTCTTTTTTTCTTTCCTCTATATTTCATGTTGTTCCCTACTGGTCCAATTAGGAGACCAATTGGGTCCAATTGTGCTCAAAAACCAATCGATCCAATTGGACATGTTGAATTTTTCTAATGGGTGTCTCAAAAGATAATTGGAAATATCCAATTAATTCCAATGCTACATTTCCAAACTGCCCGAGCATTTTTTTTTTTCTGGGATCTGCATGTCACCGTAATAAAACACTCTCATAAACAGAATCTCCAGGTTACAGGTGCCACAGGTGTATTAGACTCTATCCTCGCAGCGGGGCAAAATTGTTTAAATATATTTAAATACACACCGCATATTAGGAATATGAATGACAAATTGAACCCTTGCTATACATAGAATAAACCGCCTTCAATGCTTAAACTTCAACGCATGTCATATGTAAGGAGCTCAAAGCCGCCTGATTAAATACGTTGTATTCCATAATTGCTTACCGTACACTCAACAGCATCAAAAATCACGACTCCGACATCAAATATCTGCCCATGGTAAATTGAATTTGCGGTGTTTAAAACGCCCGAATCAAACAAGTGGTAAACTCTCAGCAAGTTTGAGCAGGAAAAGCGACCCCACCGTTGCCGCGTTGTTATATGTATTAGTTCTCTCGTTATTTATTTATTTATTTATTTATTTATTTATTTATTTTGCTGTATAACAGAGAAATAGAGCAGCCGAGGTACTTTCTACCTCAATATCTCCATAGCAACCCAAGTATGAAACCGCGCAGCTACAAAAGACCTCGTCTTCTAATTTAACTTGTCCCAGTTGTAGTTATTCAGCCTAAAAAGATACGTAAATGATGTCTGCGTATTCCTCATGCAGTGAAGAGATACGATAAAACAGCCCCATCTCGCGCAACCTCGCAATACACTTTTCTCACTCCTTGGTGGCTCAGTGTATACATACATGCCGTTCCGTTGATGAATACGAGGCCGTAAATTCGGTTGCCGACAGCGGCGATCGCATTCCCACGGAGGCGGAACGCAAAAGCGCACCCGTGCCGAGCACTGAGAAGCACCTAAAACAATTGACGCCAGACACGGACAGACCGTGTCGCACCGTTTGTGGCTCGCATGTCCAAGCTCATTTCTCTCTTCCCAATGGAATGGTCAGCTGTCCCACGTGCGACTCATGCGGCTGTGGCGAGCGATTCACACACGTTCAATTCAATTTTCCATTCAAATTTATTTACCAGACAATACGCGGGAAGGCCTGCCGGACTAAATGCCGTGAAAACATTATCCGTGCCCGCCCGCGCTGTGATGCCGAGAGGCAAACGACGTGCCCAGTGCTGTTGTCCACTATAAGAACAAAATGGTAAAGGCCGGTGCTCCAAAACAAAACTTCGCGACATTATTCATGCTACTCATGTTCCTTCAGTCTTCATGAAATACTTTAATAGCGCCGCCTGCTACCGCTCTGTGGTCTACGCGGTTGCTTTGTGCCGGTCTCTCTTTATTTCTCTCCTTCCGATTTCTCTTTTAATCCCCCTTCCTACCGCGCAGGGCAGCTAACCGGAACTATATCTATGCACATTCTTTTTCTCTCAAATCTCTTCCACTCGGAGCCTCTGATCATCTTTTAGCTCCTATGTTCATTTGGGACTATATATGAAATCACCCAATTCACAGTTTTCGTGGTCGCTGGTTGATAATAGCGTTCCTAACGTAAAACCAGCTGATTGGCCGATACATGTTGTGAGGGTAAAATGATCGGCATGAGTGTTTGCTTTTCACCGAGTGGGAGACGGAAGAGCCGCGATGCTGACCAATCAACTCCTGTAGCCATCTGTAAGTGCCCTATGTGTCGGTGACCGCCTTTGTTCTACGCAGAATTACGCAATGCAACAACAAACAGATGTGCCGGTTACCGGATTTGTTCTACACATTATTACACAATGGAACAACAAACATTACCTAAATATCCGCATCAAAACAAATATCCTCCTTTAAGCAAATAATTTGTTTCTCAAAGCGAAGTTTTCGCTGTGTTTCTTCCGTGGATTTGGCGTGTCTTCTCGGTCGGGTTTTTTGACGAGAAAGCTGGGCGCTTCCCTGAGACAGGCTTTAAGTAAATTGAGCCAATCCCGGAGATGCCGTCATTAAAACTGGGCTGATCCTGGAGACTGCGTATACAATCCGGAATCGCGCGGGACATGTATTAGTCACGTGTCGGGGGGTTCCGCAGTCGCGTGGATTGGAAAGCGTAGGCCAGGTCGAGCGTATAAAAATCCGCATTATTTATTTCGTATGGATACTTATCATGAGGTCGCAGCAGTATGGTAAAACTTGGTTTATAGAATAAAACGAAACGAAGCGCATACATGAGAAACAAATAGTTTTGCATTCAGAAATACACATGTCACCACTGTAAGTGGGGCCACAAAGAAATACAACGGGTCTTGGCTCACAACTTCGTTAGTAAGGTTATTCCAGTCGGTGGTAGCTCGTGGGAGATAAGAGAAATTAAAAGTTTTTTTTTCTTTGGTTTAAGGGTGTAATCGAGAACGTAATTTTCTTCTGTCGTAAAAAGTAAGTTATAATTTTCATTGTCAATAATTAAATGACCAGTGATTAGCTGCATGGCAGAAGAATTTTAGTCGAAATGTGCGACATCCGTGGTTGACTGATAGGAATCCACTTTTCTTCGTGAGGGTTGAGTTTCAGATGAATATGCGCTTCGCTGTCGGGGTTTCGTTCGGCGAAACTCCGGCTGATATATCCTTAAACAAGAGCCAGGCCTCCACTTGGCGTCGCCTGCAAACCAGCTCGTTTCCACGCCCGGTGTCGTGCAGCCTCTACTACCCGGGTCAGTACTCTAGCCAGTGTAAGCTATGTAAAGCCAGAGCTAATCTTAATCACATTCTGTGGGAATGCCCACAGGCTCCCTCTGAGGGAAGAATAAAGTCTTTAGAACAATGGGAGACCTTATTACTCAGCTCCGATGCGGAGATTCAACTGAAGACCGTCCGACTGGCCGAAACCGCCGCTAGGGTCCAAGGACTCCTTGCCGTCGTCTAGGTGGGAAGGCTTAAAGCCTTCCCTACATCTGTTTGACAAATAAAGTTTTACAATCAAATCGGTTTCCTTTTTTTTCAATTAATGAGAAAGTTCAACTTCGATGCATGGAAAAAAAGTGTAGAAAGTGAGAGTAACAAAAACATTAGCCACAACTTCCTTCTCGAAGAATTGGCTTGAACTTGACAGATCCTGTCATCCTTACGTTTGGAGCCTCGACGCTGGGATTTATTCGCAGACCGACATGGATGTTTGTCCCGTCGTCCAAGAAGTCGTTACGGAATCCACCCGTCTGCTCTGTTAAATATGCATATCTTATCTTGTCGCTCGCTTTTTCTTTCTTTCTCTTGTCTTGTCACTTACTGACTCCCGATCCTTGCTGTCGCGTTTCTTTTCACATTAACAAGCAATTTCTCTTTTCCTCATCAGTTCTTTTTTATCAGTCCTAAAAATATATTTCCTATTGGATGGATGGATGGATGGATGGATGGATGGATGGATGGATGGATGGATGGATGGATGGATGGATGGATGGATGGATGGATGGACGGACGGACGGACGGACGGACGGACGGACGGACGGACGGACGGACGGACGGACGGACGGACGGACGGACGGATGGATGGATGGATGGATGGATGGACGGACGGACGGACGGACGGACGGACGGACGGACGGACGGACGGACGGACGGACGGACGGATGGATGGATGGATGGATGGATGGATGGATGGATGGATGGATGGATGGATGGATGGATAGATGGATGGATGGATGGAATAACTTTAATGAATTGTCCGTCGAACGTCGAAACCAAAACTTTTTCGCGTCTTATTCTCAACGCTCACCATACGCGACGAGAAAGACCGCTCGCAATTCTTGACCAAGCGCTTGGAAGCCGAAGAGAGGACAGAACCGGTAATGTTGCTGAAGCATCAAACTTGGAAAAAAGACGTCCACGCAGACATGAATGATGAGGATATACACAGGCGCTGAATCCCGGCAGTGTTCAAGCCACAAACGTGATGAACTACGTTCTGCTTTGCGCGCGCGAAATTTTTCAAGACACGAAAAGAAAAATAGAAGCAGAGGAAATGCAGGGAGGTTAAGTAAATGAGAGGCCACGGTTTGATATCCTGCACTGCGATGGGGGACAACTGAATTACTATCGTACGCAATTGCAGTATTCATAATATTGTAACTTAGAATGCCCCAACAATTAACATAAGGGCACAGTCTGTTTCTGAAAGTTGTTTATATTTTTTTAAATTATTGAGCCGATTTTGACGAAATTGTACGTACTTGTTTAGTTTTCCATACCGATTTCAAGTTTTTTGCAGGTCAGTTATTTGACGAGTTAGTTAAATATAATTTAAATATATCATACTATGGTTCCGCGCCTCTATTGTGGGAAAATAGCAAGATGTAATTTTAATGCTTGGATCGATAGCAAGAGTGCAATAGAAAGAGTTCAATAATGAAAGCGTTTCTTTTTTAAATTGATCAATGTATGTGCCATTATGATGCATTGAAGTTCACGTTTTGCAATGTGGAAATAATGAAGCAAAAAATAGAACAACATAACTAAATTTAGAACTTTAAAACCTGCAGGCATAATATCACGTATCATACATGCCAAAAAAAGTTTATTGTGATTTAAATCGCAAAAAGAGAACAACTCAGGATAGGAGGGACATGGGTCTGTTTAGTTCATGTTGTCATTATTTGACCAAAATATTCATCCACGAAGCGACATAGATTACAGATTAATGCAAAAAGAGTTATATATTTAGAAAACGTCAGAAAACGTCAAAACGAAAGCGTCAGGAAACAGTCAGCTGACGCAAGACAAAGATAACTGGGGATCTCTGAGAGGAACCGTCGTTCTACAGCATACATTAATTAGGATAATGATGATGTGATGATGACGATGATAATGACCATTGTGAAACCCAAACGTGAATACAAAAACTGTAATATGTTATTTCTTGGCAATTTGTTCGCAAAATTTAGCCGAAAAGTTATTTCTTTAAAAACTATGAATGCGTTCATGTCGTTATTGTACAAAAGACGATAACGAAATACTTCAACACACTAGAGCGCCCACATCTAGTACAATACGCAGATCAACAGCAGACAAAGAAGATAAATTGCTCAACTCTGGCACTATACCCTAGATACAATTTCAGTGGATGACTTTTGAATATAAAGAACACCGTCTCAAGGAACGAAGGTAGTCCTGAGGTAGAAACATAAAAGTAACCACAATAACGGTGCACCTATCTATAAAAGCAGGATCCCCGTGATGTACGGGCAGATGTTTACATCTTTCCGCACGTGACCCGCGATGTTAGCTCCGAATAGTGTTTCAATGACAAAACGGTGATGGTGTTAAGTCTGTACTTTGACTCTCCCATTTTCACCTCCAACATATTTAGAAATGCGTGCTATATTATTCCGTCCTCGTGAAAAGCTAGTTATGGCGTTTACACAGCTCTGATTTTTCACACACACACACGTATACGCATACGCACACACACACACAAGCAGGCACGCGAAAGGAACTCGAATGTAACACGCAAGCCAAAGGACGTTCGGCGCGTGACGGCGATCGAAGAATAACACTCTCAAGAGGATGCAGCGCGGCGAGGTCGCGAGCAATCAGTCGAGTCGATACTTGGTTGTTCTTCTTCTGCCACTTCCCATGAATCCCGTTTCGCCTTCGTTATCGGCGCAGTAGAGCTGAGCAGAAGAGTGATTGGCTCGTGTTCTGTTCCTGACAGCGAACGCTGTTGCACTGAGCTAAAAATACTCGCGTAATTGTAGCTGTCTTTTGTAGGTAGGCTTTTCTGCGCCACGTTGGGACTACGCAGGCAGAGCACGCTCTACAGGAGACAATAAAGAAAATCTGTAGCCGAGTCACGAGAGCCGTCTCCTCCCAGATTCCGCCATCGCTGGACACACGGTTTGCACCTCAAATCCCTGCTGGGCTTTTCTGACGCTAACAATCTTTTCGTGTACAAGTAGGATCAAAATATTGTAGGATTTGCGAGCGCCAGCCAAACTGCATTTTTGCGCCCTCTGACGAAGCAGTCGCCTGGTGTGGAGACAGGGCATTGCGCATGCGCGTTCTCTCGTACTCGTGCAGCAGCTAACGACATTTACCAACGGCGCAAATGCGCCTCAGGTGTTCGTATAATTGTCATCGCAATAAAAAAATTCACTGGCGATTTAGCGGTAAATGCGAGATAAGTGCGTTAGCACTACGTCGCACCGCTTTTCGGTCCTGCATTCATGATTTAAACCGCGTTCAAGCGTTGCATAATGTTGTTCAGGAGCTCACTCGACACACGTCCTGCTTCTTCAATGAGCGAAGTGCCATTGATGGGGATCAGGAGCAGACCACCGTCAGTTTCCCTGTATATCTACCTCTACCACGTGACCGTTTTTTCACATTTCAAACACGTGCACTTTTTCCCCCCACTTTGACACTCCTAATGCTAATTCATTAAGAAGTACACAATGACACATTAAACAATGAACAGCGCGCTCCCTCGTCTTCTGCCATCCAGTCATCCTGGACTACCAGGGCAGCGGGGCAGATTAAAAAAGGAACGCCACACTGCACCTCTTGTAACCGTACGTTTTCGTCACAAGTATTAATACCTGTATAATCAATCTGCTCTAATGATATTGGTGCAATTTCCACACTTTATGCTTATTTTATCTCTTTATTTTTTCCCTACACATCCATCTTTAACCCTTTTAGGCGCCAATGAAGTATTCCCAATGAAAATTTAGGGTCAAATGCAGAATGAATTAGGAGTTTTTATTTCTTCAGTGATCTTTGTCATGGTTGCAGAATGTGGACTGCATGCGAGAACTCTCTTCAAAAACTTCAGATATGAGAATATCAACTATTTCCTGTCTATAGCATGCTTAGAATGTAACTACCTGGCCACCTGTAAAATGTGCCTGGTGTAATACAATCAGAAAAATAATGAATGAAGTGAACCCACTACACGACGGCATGCTTACAACGAGAGCAAACATCTAACCGTCAGCTTTCCAACTCATTTTACTCAAACACATTACGCATATTATTCCATCTTGCAGCACAGGCCCGATCAGAACTGTTTCATGACGTAGGCGGCGCATATTAACCATCTGTATTTTTATCGGTGCTTATGCTTTTGATGTACTATCAAAACAGGTAAACTATAGGTAAACATAGCCTGAGGATTTGCTTATGTACACATTCATTAGCTTGCGTGGCTGGGGTTCCTAAGTCATGTGGACCATTACATTGCAGTAGAGCTGCATGCTTAGGGCAGTCATTCACCCGGCGCTACTGAGTATGTGAGATTGAAACTCCACGGGATATTGGCCAACTCGGAAGCCGGTGTTTAACCGCCTCATATACGCTACGTGCACAATATTGTGTGCGCACGCAATATTGTGCACATAGCGTATATGAGGGCCGGTTTAACTATATGGCTATGTTTACCTACAGGCTATGTTTACCTATAGTTTTCCTGTTTGCTTTATTTATTTTAAATGTATGAAAGTGAGAAGTTAGGCCTCGATAGAGCCGGAGGAGGAGGAGGAAAAACTTTAATCTGGTCCTGTACAAGGTGTTGCCACCTGCCTCGCTAGTTCCATGTTGGGACCGGGAGGTCAAGCCTCCTAGCCCTATCACGGGCGTACTGGACAGCCAGGACTTGAGGGATATGATCAGGAGATCTGATCATTCCTAAAAACCGATTCCGGGAAATGCCAGGGCCGAGCGACCCACACTCCCAGAGCAGATGTTCAAGCGTGCATATCTCCTTTTTGCATGCTTTGCATATAATATTCATGTCTGCAATGTTAAACCATTTCTTTATTTGTGCAGGTGAATAATAAGACTCTGTCTGTAATTGTCTAAGTGTAACTGCTTGTGCTCTGTTTAGCCTATGGTGAGGGGGTGGAAACTCCCTCCTTCCCATGTAGTAATGTTTTGTAATTTCATTGTATGTAATGAGCGTATCTCTATGTAAGTTCTCCAATCCAGCAGAATCAAAACCATATGTAAAAGCGGCCCGGTCTGTAAGGTCGCGGGCGACGCTGTTGGCCGATTCATTTGGATTGACGGGAATGCCATCAAGTGAACCAAGGTGCGCCGGGAACCAATAAATGTAACGTGTAACATTTGTTTGCCTTTTGTTAATTATTCTCGCAGCCTGCGGGGCAATCTTTCCCCTATTGAAAGCTCTAATAGCCGTTTTCGAGTCGCTATATATTTCGATGAATCTATCGTCTGTTAGTGCCAATGCAATGGCAACTTGTTCAGCGTCTTCAGGTTTGTTAGTGTAGACCGTGGCGCAGTTTGTGCAATTGCCCTGGTGATCCACTACCACCGCCGCGAACTTAGTTAGATCTTTGTAGGCAGCCGAATCGACAAAGCAGGCTCCTCTGCCCCCTTTATCCATTTTCTCGATTAACGCCCTGGCTCGTGCGACTCTCCTGTTGATATTATGTTTTGGGTGCATATTCCTGGGTAGAGGTGCGACAATTATGTTGTCTGCGAATTCTTGATTAACTTTAACGTACTGTGCTGAATCCGTAATGGGGTTGATCATGATCTTGTCCAGGATTGATCTTCCCGTGCTGGTTGTAGATAGTCTCGCTATTTGTGATGTTTCTTGAGCCTCCGCGATCTCCATGGTCGTGTTGTGTATTCCTAATTTGAGCAGTTTTGCAGTGCTGGTTCGAATTGGGAGCCCCAATGCGCTTTTAACAACCTTCTTGATCACTGCGTCAAGCTTTTTGAGTTGAGACTGCGTCCAATTGTACATGGCAGCGGCGTATGATATATGACAGAGTACGAATGAGTTGATTATCCTGATGAGGTTATCTTCTTTCATGCCCTTGTGTCTTCCTGCCAGGCGCCTGATCATCCTGCACGCGTTATCCGTTTTAAGGGTGATTTTCTTCACCTCGGTATGGTTTCCACCGTTTGCATCAATGAAAAAGCCTAGTACCCTGATCACGTTGACTCTGGGTATATTGGCACCATTTTCTGTATGTAGGTGTATATTGCTTTCCGATAGAGGTTTCCAGCCCTTAGGCCTGCCCCCCTTTTCACGTCTATAAAGTAGTAACTCCGATTTGTGGGGGGAGCACCTGAGTCCAGTGGGCCTCAGGTATTCTTCCACCGTCTTGATCGCTTCAGTCAGTGCGTCCTGTATCTGCCCTTCACTGCCACCAGCACACCATACAGTGAGATCATCAGCATATATGGTATGGTCAATGCCGTTAATCTTGCCCAGCTTTCTGGACAGACCAATCATGCACAGGTTGAAAAGGACGGGAGAGATCACCGATCCTTGGGGGGTTCCTCGATCTCCGAGCTGAACCACTCCCGAGTTTGTGTCTCCGACCTTTATCTTCGCCGTGCGTGCTTCGAGAAAGGATTTGATGTATTTAAACATCCTCAACCCGAGTCCAATGTCTTCTATCGTTCTGAGGATGTACTCATGCTTGATTCTGTCGAACGCTTTTTCCAAGTCTAATCCCAATATGGCCTTAGTATTTCTAGAATATCCGTCGAGTATGTGGTGTTTAATTTGCTTCATGGCATCCTGCGTGGAAAGTGCAGACCTAAAACCCAGCATGTTGCGAGTGTATATATTATTGTCTTCTAAGTGGTCTTTTAGCCTGTTAAGGATTGCGTGTTCAGCGACCTTCCCCACGCATGATGTAAGTGATATTGGCCTTAAGTTGTCCAAGCTTGGAGGTTTACCCGGTTTGGGTATTAGTATAACCTGTGAAGTTTTCCATTCTTCTGGGACTTCGCCTGAGATCCATGCTTCATTAATGAAGTCTGTCAGCGATTCAATGGACGGCTCATCGAGATTTCTAAGTGATCTGTTTGTTACTCCATCAGGACCGGGGGCTGAATTTCGATTTAGTTCACTTAACACCCTCCGGATTTCGGATATGGTGAAGGGTTGGTCGAGTTCCGGTTGAGCGGCTCCCCTGTATTCTGATGGAAGTGGCTGGTCCTGCTCATTTCTAACTGGTAGGTATTTGTCAATTAGTTGTTTGGTAACTGTTTCGATGGGCTGATCCCTAAGGGCTACGTGTATGGCTCGGGCAAGGCTGTGTCTTTGGTTGGTTTTAGTGCCTTTTTCATCCAGCAGATGCTTGATCAATTTCCACGCCTTGCCGTTCCTGATTTGCCCATCGATTGACTCACAAAACTCGTCCCACTGTTGCTGGCAGAGGGTGTTACAGTATTGTTCGATTTGTTTGTTAAGTTCTGCGATTCTTTTTCTGAGCCTACGATTTAGCCTTTGTGCCCGCCACCTTCGGGTTATGGCTTCCTTGGCTTCTATTAAGTGGGCAAGTTTCGAGTCTATTGCCTCTACATTAGTATCTGTAACAATTCTTTTGGACGCTGTTTTGATGTCCCTTCTGATGCCCTCACACCAGTCTCTGAGATTGAGTTTGGTGGTTTCTTTTCCGCTTTGGGCTCTTAATTTACGAAAAAGGTCCCAATCTACGACCTCGAATTCTCGAGTTCGGCCTTTCTCAACTTCCAGTGTGACTTCTATTACGTAATGATCGCTGCCAAAATTCATGTTTGTATTAGTCCATGAAACATGCTCTGTGTTCTTAATGAACGTAAGGTCAGGTGTGGTGTCTCTGCAGACAGAATTGCCAAGCCTTGTAGGATGTGTCTTATCCGTGACTAAGACCAGGTCTAGCTCATCCGCGTGATTCCACAGATTCCTGCCCTTGGCATTCGTCGTAACGTAGCCCCATAGCTCGTGGGCTGCATTGAAGTCTCCTAATATAATCAGAGGTCTACTTCCAGCTAAATTAGTAGCCTTTTCGAATAATCTCTTGAAGTGTTGTTTCTGGTGTTTCGGATTACTGTAAATGTTGAGTACGAATAAGCTATTGTTCCCTTGATTTTTGTGTGAAGTTGGTACTACAACCTCAACCATGAGGTACTCTAGGTTTTTGTCTATGACGCCTAATTCATGTGGGATGTGTGTAAGCTGCTTATTTACAAGCACGTACAGGCCCCTACCGAACGTTTGACACTCTATGGCTCTGTATCCAGTGAGTGTGACATATCCATATCCTGTCTCTTGAAGTGCGATAATATCCGGTTTAGACTGAAGTGACCTAAGGTATTGCTGGATGATGGAACGTTTGTTATTGTACCCCCCGCAATTCCACTGCCATATTCGAAATTCCCTCTTATTGTGAGCCATATTGCATATTCATCTCCCCCGCCTGGGGAGTTAGTGTAGCTCTGAGGAATGACGACCCGCATTGTTCCCTTACGTCCATTGACATAGTCATCATTTCCAGGGTTTTAATTCTTTCGCCAAAAGCCTTCAGTCCCTCCTTAGGGTCATTCAGTGCCGTCTGTATATGGCCTACATTCATTGTCAACTGTGAGACACTGTCCATAAGCATCTGCATGTTGTCTTTAAAAGACGCCAGCGCTTGTTTGACTTCCTCCATCTGTGTTTCAGTGTTCTTGAGTTTACTTTCAACAGCCCTACGCTTGGCTGACATTGGGCCTTCACCAGCAGGCGCCGGGACTGGGGCTTCTTTGCGTGTATTAGTGCTATCTTTGTTTTCTGCTTGTTTAGCCTCGCTTAAGAGTTTCCTTATTGCCGTCATCTCTCTAATCATGTTCTGATTCATTTCCCTTAGTTCTGCATTCTCTTTCTTAAGTCTTTCTATTTCACGATCCTTACTTTGCTCTGGGGGTGGGTCACAAAGCATGGCACTTACCGGATCGGTACGCGCGTCGTCGGCCCAGATAAGTCTTGTTTTATTGTTGTCCCGGTGAGGAGGCGTCTTGTCCGCTATGGCCGTTCCCTTGACTTTGTCGGCCCATGTGGATCCGTTGATTCCTTCCCCGGGTTTCGATGCAGCCTGTTGGCTCCGATCTCTTGATCCGGATCGCGTCCTGGATTGGGATCTGGATCTGGGTCGGGATCTGGACACGCTTCTTCCCCTGGAGCGTGAGCGACTGCGGGACCTGGACCTGCCGCGGGACCTTGAGCTCGGCTGCGTGTCGTTATTGTCCTTGTTGACGTTGGTTGCTAGTGCTCTTTCGTTTCTCCGTTTTCTGACCACGTATGGAGTTGTATAGCGCTGCTTACACACTTTGTCCGCAGTTGGGTGTGGGCCACCACACAGTTCACACCTGGGTTGGCACTGATGTTTGTCAGTCGGATTCACTGCACCACAGCCTCGGCATATTCTCTCTTGCGGAGACGGGCACACATCAGCTCTGTGACCGAGCCGACCGCAAGCGTAGCATACGTCGACTTGTTTCTTGTATAGTGAACACCTTACAAGGACCGGGCCATATCTGACGAAATTCGGAACCTTGTGTCCATCAAAGGCGATGATCACCGTACCGGTATTCTTGATTCTTTTAACGGCGAGAGCCAAAGGGTTTCTTGAGTTGACTATGTTCTTCTCCAGCTCCGTCGGGCCATCTGCTAAGTCAACGTTCCTTATCACTCCCTTGCACGTGTTGTGAGGTGCAGCCTCATATGCGTTGATCTCGAAGCTGCATCCATTCAGGTTAATTGACCTGATTCTCACATATTTCTCAGCATTCTCTCGTTGCGGCGTACTCGCCACAATTATGTTTTGGTTCACGTTTGGGCATATGATGTCTGATGCAATGTGGTCCGAGCTTAGACCAGCTGCTTCAACGATGGTTTTGCCTATCTTGGTAGAGCCAATCTTGCTAATATTGAGTCCGCCGCGTGGTCGGAGTATGATTTTAAAGTGATCTTTCGGCAAGTATGGCATTCGGGATGCCCTGGCGACCCTGTTCTTGACTCGACTGCCGTTCTCGAATGTTCTAGGCGACGTAGCCATATGAGGCCTAGCTCCGGCTGAATTGCCGCTAACAGCGGATCTGGTAGAAATTCGCCTAGAAACTGCTGCCTGCCATCCGTACTCTTCGGTGCACTTGTCGGGAGGTAGTTCCTCCCCATCCATCATGACTTGCATGCCTGACTCGCCTCCAATTGCCACTCAGGCAGCACCTGGCCTAGCGCGGCGGCAATGGTGGCTGCTCGAAAAAGTCTCTTAAAATGTGAATAGTCGACCCACCGTAGAAATCCTGGTGTCGCCGTAATCCTCTTGATGCTAAGCGTCGATTGATGTAACCGAACCAAGGATACACTCAGACTAATGGGTCGAAACCGATGTTGAAAGCGGGAGCCGATCTTTCTCCATGTTCTTCGATGCTTCTTCTTCTTCGCCCGGCCATCGATAGAGCCGGCTATTCAAAAAATCCCAAAGACGTTACTCAAGCTGGAACCAATGCAAGCAAGCAAGCAAGAAAGAAAGAACGAACGAAAAAATACCTTGACACGCTGCGACGCATACTATAATTAGCCCCTGCACACACATTGCTTTCCGCTGATTCATGAAAAAACAAGCACCGCAGTTGATAAAAATAAATTAACCGTCGCGACGAAAGGATTAGCCGTTCAGATTCATCTTTCTAGCTTGATGAAAATCGCAGTATGTATTATAAGCAGCAACAATCTCTGTCGTACTAACGAACCATTTGGCATCATGGAGAAACCAGTTCTGTATTTGCGACCCAAATAGACATCTAACCAGATGAGTTCTGGAGATATCGGCTAGGTGGAGGAAAATTCGTCAAACAGAAAGTTGGCATTCCTATATAAAAGTTCTTGACGGATGCCAGTGACTGTCCGTTTGAGGAATTTGCTTTCAGTTGAATGCTAATGTCCCTTTTAAGTTATACGTCCTTCGTTTGTTCAGTGCACTAAGCTAAAGAAGCACACGACACAGTGGCGTCACTAGGGGGGTGCTGTAGTTGGGCAGTGAATAATATGGGGGTGGGGCTGAAATCACAAATAATTATTAGTCAAAGAAGCGAGAAGGCGCCGGGCGCTTTTCGCTGAGTGGAACGATGACACTATGCGCTGACTACAGAAAACAAAAAAAAAGAACGAACATTTGTAGGAGGGTGCTTTTATAAAATCTGAATTACTTAGGGTGCCTCAAAAAGGGAAAGTTGAAATGAAATATATATTAGAGAGTAGAGACGTCGCCCCTAGGAGGTACATAAAATGTTTTGCAGAGACACCCACGTAGCGCTCGTCGGAACTACTGCAGAAATACAATCGAACATCATTATGACAAAGCGCTTGGGACGTCCAAAATCCTTCGTTCCTACAAAATGCCGCAGGTCACCTCGTTGTAGAGGTCGCGCACTGTAGCGCTCGCATTGGTGCAGGCTATACGCGTCCAACAAAATAAAAGCTTTATTTCGCATCGACTGAACATGCGCATGAATTAGTCGCTATAATGTTCTTCTGCACACCCCATCCAGCGGAGTGTGCGACTGCATCTGAGGCTATGACATTTGTGTCCACGGCATGCTTAACGGCGAAATTTATCGAATTTTTCCTGCAATATTTCCTGCCCAAGTTTTGAGTTAGTCTGCAGGCTCACTGCTGCCGACCTTCGTTTTCACCCCGTTCTCGATCTCTTCCAAGTTGTCGTCAGTCGCCATTTCCGAGCACGTCATCACTTAGGACACCGCAGGGCTACCACAGCCACTGCGGTGTCCGGACTCTCCAGCGCGGTATTTTTTTTTTATTTGTTTGCTCTCCCTCTCTCTCTCTCTCTCGTTTTTATTTATTTATTTTTTTCGACGTCGTCAGCGCTTCTTCCTACGCGCACCGCAGCTCTGCGGCGGCTCAGGGAAGTGGCAGGTGTCGGTGCGTACGTTCATTCGTTTACATGCGTTTACTCCATGTTTTTATTGTCAACACGCTCACGTCACGGAAATTCGTGTGCCTCGTAAGAAGTGTCCAGTTAATTTACTTTTTTTTTTTTTGGTAAATACGTGCGCTTTTCGTGAAATTCAGTGGCATCTATATTTGAGCGAGCACCGCCATTTTAAAGTGAATAGCTTTCTTTTAAAGCGAATAGTTTTCGCGGTAGGCGGACTTTCTTTGCCGAGGTTACGTGGTATCGCGCAACCGAGTGGCGGGGCGCGCGGTCGCCGAACGGGGCGTGCTTTGAAGCGCAGCTCTCTCTCTCTCTCTCTCTCTCTCTCTCTCTCTCTCTCTTTATTTTTTTTCGTCGCGTTTTTGACAGCCGAGGCACTTTTTTTCTGCTTATCTGGTGATGAAATAAAACTGCTCTTGCCTTCACTCGAAGAAACCGCACTTGCCTCACTTGAAGAATGGACACAGTGGGAAAAAAGGATTCATAGCCCATTGTTTCAAGACCAACGGAATGCCGTCCCAGAGCTCTTATTTATGAACAGCCTGAAAATGCAATCGTCAAAGTCAGATGTGACGCATTCGTTTAGAAAAAAATTGAGTCAGTGTTCTTTTGGTATAGAAATGGCTCTGCACGCTCGACCAAAGTCATTTGTACGAGTATATTTACGATAAGTCGTGATTACACAATGAAATCCAACAGATATATCTGTAAGAGGTTAGAACATATTTTGCATGGTGATACGATACTGAAACTGCAACGCTAATATATATATATATATATATATATATATATATATATATATATATATATTTACCAACATACCTATGCGTTCTTCAGAACAGAAATCGCGTGGATGTTGTTAGCGTTTATCTAAACTTACAGTAGCATTTTATTGCTCGTCTTCTTTTGAGCAATTAACCAAGATAAATAATTAACTTTTTAAATATAGCTTGAAACGTTCAGGCGTCGATAGGAAAGTTGTAGAGCTCCCAAAATATTGCCCAACCCAGGTGCTTCCAACGAGATAGACTTAGCGTGGCCGTTTTTATTCGGGGAAAACGAAAGACCGCGGAGTTTAAGAAATAACATGTGACAGCGCGCTCTGTGCGCCCGAATGTGCCGCGATTATAGCGCTCTCATGAGTGCTTTGTAAAAACATCGCCTGCAGCGTCGCGCCTTCCCTTCACTTACGAGAAAGGGCTTTAACCTTTGCTCGGCTCTGACATTACCGACAGCGGCTGGCGACGGCGCTCCGAACAAGCGCTTCGTCAGCAGCCGCTCGCGCCTGTCGCCGAAGAACGCGCCGTCATCAGCCGTTTATTCCGACATGACGAGAAGAGCAATTTTTTATTTTCCAGCGTTCAAGTCGATGCGGAATAGAAAAAAATATACACAAAACATGCATCATACATCTGGAACCTGTGCGAGAGAAAGCATCATTTGTTACAACGCCGCTTTTCTTCCAAGCTGTACCAGCGGCTAGACGCATGTGAGCTCGACTATTACTGTCGTGCCGCGCAACCGTTTCGAAGAATTTGTTTGCAGTGCGTAAAGCATGCCGTACTCAAGCGAGCAGAAGGCGAACATGGTTTTAGCCTGGGAGCGGCACGGGGCGACAAGAGGAAAGCTGCCAAGGTATACCGCAATTGGCAATGTGGGGGAAGACCTAGCGCGAACACAATTCAGTTTCAGTTTCAGTTTCAGTTTATTATCCGTTCATAACAATTTGTTACAAAATATGGTATACAGACAAGGGTCCCAAAGTCAGAGACTGCGGGAGTTGCTATTATGAGGAGTTATTTGACGCTGAAAGAAACAGGTAGCTTCAAGAAGACGCGGCACAGTAAGGGGACCATCAGGGAAGAGGCTGAAGGAGACATTTTGGGTTTAATGACCGCAAACCTTCATTCCAGCGTGCATGATGTGAGTGGTGAAGTCGGCATTTCAAAGTCTTCAGTGTCAAGAGTTCTTAGGAAGGCTGAAATACATCCGTATCTGCATCGTATCTGCATCAAAAGCTGCAAGAAAGAGACTTTCAATGGCGGCTTGATTTCTCAAATTGGATCCTTGTGAACATGACGAAATACCGGATTTTGTTGACAAAGTGCTCTGGACAGATGAGGTAACCTTCTCTAGAAGTTATCATGTCAATAACATCCATAATGCGCATTACTGGAGCGATACGAAACTGCATTGGCTGGCGCAGACCAGACACCAGTATACCAATGGCCATTCAGTGTTTTGTGCGGTATTTTTGACGGAAGAATAATTGGCCCCATATATTTTGACCACATGCTCAGTGCTCAGCGGTATACGTGAACGACATCTTGGGAGGCCCAGTCGAAGATTTTCGCTGTGATCTTCCTCTTGCGTTTTTAAAGCGAACTTTGTATCAGCACGACGGTGCAGCAGCTCACAGCAGCAGCCTTGCCCGAGCCTGGCTTGACGAAGTCTTCAAATGCCAGTGGGTCGGGCGGCACAGACCAGTGATATGGAATGCAAGGTCACCGGACTTTACACCTCTTGACTTCATCTTGTGGAGACATGTGAAAGACCGAGTGCACCGAAAACCTACAACTACACTAGAAGCGCTAAAGGCAGAGATTGCTGAGGCCTGCAGCGAGATCCTTGTGTTATCAAAAAAGCTACATCGGACGTGCTGAAAAGGTGCCAATGCTGCATTACGGCAGTGGGCGACTTCTTTGAACACATTCTTTAGACAGACATCACAGCGAATAAATCTCTACAACCGTTATCCATGAAAAGAGCCATGTGTGTGAAACTTTTGTACGACGTGGAAAAGGCACGTAAGTAATATGAAATTACAAATTCTCTGCCGACAAGGAATGGACAGGACGCTAAAAAGCAACCTTCCGTGTCAGTTTACAATTCTTCCTTTTGTAACAACTAGCGTAATTCACGCGACGTTATCGAGCTTGTTATAATGCGTGTCTTCTTGTTTGGGTCTTGCTCCTAAATTCGAACTCATGAGCTTGTCATTTTTTTCTCCGCACGCATTCTGCTAGCGTGAGAGTGCAATTATCGCCGCAGAAGCGGGAGCCGCGCTGTATTTCAACTGCCGCCCGAACCCACTGGCGTTTCTCTCGGAACCAGGCACAACGCGAAGCTCTGTCGTGGGCAGCACAAAAGGCGCGAAGCGAGCGATGTTTTTTACAAAGCATGGTTGAGAGCGCTGTAACAGTGGCGCATTCGGGCGCACAGAGCGTGCTGTCATGTGGTATTTATTACACTCCGCGGGCTTTCGTTTTTCCCGAATAAAAACGGCCACGCTAAGTCTATCTCGTTATTTAGGTGCACGTTAAAGAACTCCAGGTAGTCGAAATTTCCGGAGTCCTCCACTACGGCGTGCCTCATAATCAGAAAGTGGTTTTGGCACGTAAAACCCCATAATTTAATTTTTTTAAGTCTATCTCGTTGGAAGTGTCTGGGTTGGGCAATATTTCTCGAGCTCCACAACTTCCCTATTGAAGCCTAAACGTTTCAAGCTGTATTTAAAAAGTTAATTAATTTATCTCGGCTAATTACACAACAAAAGACGAACAAGAAATGGTACTGTAAGTTTAGCTAAACGCTAACAACATCTATGCGATTCCTGTTCTGAAGGACGCATAGTTTTTTTTTTCAATATCTTCGTCCAAGTTAGCCTTGGGACACCCTGTATATGTGTGTGCGTGTGTGTGTAGGCTATCTCTGGAAAAAGATTAAATATTTTCCGCATTTGATAAACCAACCATTTCATGCCCCAAGACACACCATTTGCTGGGCGTGGCTGATTATAATACATTGTCCAGCATTCACCCTCGCCCGTAGGTTAAATGTAGCAAGCTGATGTAGCAAGCTGAGAGATGACGATTATTGTTGTGGGACAAGATACGCCCCAAAGGATGTAAAGTTTTCTAAGAGTGCACTCTTAGAAAACTTTACACCCTTTGGGGCGTATCTTGTCCCACAACAATAATCGTCATCCGTGCTGCCCGCGTTTCCTTTCTTTAACGCTGCGAGCACGGTACTTTCCAATCACGAACGGCATATGCGCCTTATCAGTGTGACGCAGCATTCTCGACAGGAAAGTAGCGAGCGCAGAGTTTTCAGGAAAGGAAACGCAAGCAAGGCAGATGACGATTATCGTTGTGGGACAAATATACACCCCAAAGGGTGCAACCGTTTTAAGAGTGTACACTCTTAGAAAAATTTACACCCTTTGGGGCTTACACTCTTAGAAAAATTTACACCCTTTGGGGCGTATCTTGTCCCACAACAATAATCGTGATCCGTGCTGCCCGCGTTTCCTTTCTTTAACGCTGCGAGCACGGTACTTTCCAGTCACGAACGGCATGCGCCTTATGAGTGTGACGCAGCATTCTCAACAGGAAAGTAGCGAGCGCCGAGTTTTCAGGAAAGGAAACGCAAGCAAGGCAGATGACAATTATTGTTGTGGGACAAATATACACCCCAAAGGGTGCAACCGTTTTAAGAGTGTATCTTGTCCCACAACGATAATCGTCATCCGTCTTGCCCGCGTTTACTTTCTCTAACGCGGCGAGCCCGGTACTTCCCAGTCACGAATGGCATGCGCGTTATCAGTGTGACGCAGCATTCTCGACAGGAAAGTAGCGAGCGCCAAGTTTTCAGGAAAGGAAACGCAAGCAAGGCAGATGACGTTTATTGCTGTGGGACAAATTTACACCCCAAAGGGTGCAACAGTTTAAGAGCACTCTTAGAAAATTTTACACCCTTTGGGGTGTAAATTTGTCCCACAACAATAATCGTCATCTGCTTTGCTTGCGTTTCCTTTCCTGAAAACTCGGCGCTCGCTACTTTCCTGTCGAGAATGCTGCGTCACACTGATAACGCGCATGCCGTTCGTGACTGGGAAGTACCGGGCTCGCCGTGTTAGAGAAAGGAAACGCGGGCAGCACGGATCACGATTATTGTTGTGGGACAAGATACGCCCCAAAGGGTGTAAATTTTTCTAAGAGTGTAAGCCCCAAAGGGTGTAAATTTTTCTAAGAGTGTACACTCTTAAAACGGTTGCACCCTTTGGGGTGTATATTTGTCCCACAACGATAATCGTCATCTGCCTTGCTTGCGTTTCCTTTCCTGAAAACTCTGCGCTCGCTACTTTCCTGTCGAGAATGCTGCGTCACACTGATAACGCGCATGCCGTTCGTGACTGGGAAGTACCGGGCTCGCCGTGTTAGAGAAAGGAAACGCGGGCAAGACGGATGACGATTATTGTTGTGGGACAAGATACGCCCCAAAGGGTGTAAATTTTTCTAAGAGTGAACGATAATCGTCATCCGTGTTGCCCACGTTTCCGTTCTTTAACGCTGCGACCCGGTACTTCCCAGTCACGAACGGCATGCGCAATATCAGTGTGACGCAGCATTCTCGACAGGAAAGTAGCGAGCGCCGAGTTTTCAGGAAAGGAAACGCAAGCAAGGCAGATGACGATTATTGTTGTGGGACAAATATACACCCCAAAGGGTGCAACCGTTTTAAGAGTGAGTGTACACTCTAGAAAAGTTTGCAACCTTTGGAGTGTATCTCTGCCACACAACGATAATCGTCATCTGCCTCGATGCGTTTCCTTTCTTGAAAACGCCGCGCCCGCTACTTTCCTGTCGGAAATGCTATGTTATAGTGCCTAGAATAGTTTGAATAGAATAGTAGAATAGAATAGTTAGAATAGAATATGTTATAGTGCCTAGGTACTATAGCTATGTCATGCTGATAACGCGCATGCCGTTCGTTACTGGAAAGTACCGGGCTCGCAGCACTAAAGAAAGGAAACGCGTCAAGGCAGATGACGATTATCGTTGTGTGGCAGATATACAACCCAAAGGGTGCAAACTTTTTTACAGTGCACTATAAAAGAAGTTTGCGCCCTTTGGGGTGTATATCTGCCACACCACGACAATCGTCATCTGCCTTGATGCGTTTCCTTTCTTGAAAACGCCGCGCCCGCTACTTTTCTGTCGGGAATGCTATGTCATGCTGATAACGCGCATGCTGTTCGTTAGTGGCATAGAGTTTCTCACTCTATTGTGAGAAAATCTATGGTTACTGGGAAGTACCGGGCTCGCAGCGTTAAGGAAAAGAAACGCATCAAGGCAGATGTCGATTATTCACTCCAAGAAGAGTTTACACCCTTTGGAGCGCCCCTTCTGCCACACAACGATAATCGTCATCTGCCTTGATGCATTTCCTTTCTTTAACGCTACGAGCCCGGTACTTTCCAGTAACGAACGGCATGCGCGTTATCAGCATAATAGCATTCCCGATAGGAAAGTAGCGCGGGCGCGGCATTTTCAAGAAAGGAAGCGCATCAAGGCAGATAAAAATTATCGTTGTGTGGCAGAAGGGACACGTCAAAGGGTGTAAACTGTTCTTAGAGTGTTGTTGTGTGGCAGATATACACCCCAAAGGGCGCAAATTTTTCTTGGGTGTGTAATAGCGACCCTAGTTTCGTTTTGCCGAGCAGTCTCTATCTAGCCTCGAAATAAGTGCAATCCAATCCACTAGTAGTCAAGCGATTGGGAAGCGCAGCTGTTTTGCGTAGATGCTGGATGTGGCATTTTCTGTGTTCGTTTAGCTTTTGCGTTTCGTGGTCTTTGTTATTTCGCGTGTCATATCATGAACCTTGTTACCATGTACTAAGCGCAGTGCTGGTGCGCACACAATAGCTGGTGCAAGCACTGGCTGTGTACAATGAGCTATTGACGTTGGCTGTTTTTGTCGCAATGCCAGCGATCACCTGTGGCCGCCTGTGACCAACGAGCTGTGATATAATGGTTGACAACCCTCTATGCCCCATTTCAATTGATCTTATGACTTCGTGCTTGTTTATGTGCTGGTGTTATTACTTGCTAAGCGACTGGAACGGAATGATGTTAAAACCAGTGTGCCTCGGAAAGCTTGTTTACAACGAAGCAATAGGTTTTACGTCAAAATAACATGTGGGACGCCAGAAAATGCGCCTCGTCTCTTACGAAGTTGACCTGTTGTTCGTGATCGAGCCTGATTGTAGCATAGCTGTTCAAGCAGGCATGCGATTTTTGTAGTACGTATTTGACACCGCTGCTTTGCTACTTTTGATTAGTGGAGGAAGGAAATTACTTTAGGCCAGCCTCACTGCGTTTCCTCGATAACTTATCCGCTCTCTCTCTCGGTTGCTTCGCAGCTTTCCTCACTTTTTAGGCGAAGTGTGTTCACCAATTTAGCAAGAATGAAGCTGGCGACTGCCTCGCTGCCGGATTTGAAAGCGCTTGCCGGCGCCATCATCGAACAACAGGAGACAACGCAGGGAGAGGTAACACACATTTTCATTTCTAGTCATACTGACAAACCCCGAGGCTCGCGCGCTAGCGTATCAGTAAGGCCATTTTTATTGTCATGGAAATCGTGGCCTCCCATTGGCTGCCTGATTGCACGTGACCAAGGAAATAGAAGCGCGCGAAAACATGGCAGTTTACGCGGTTTTCTAAAGAAACTAAACCACATACGAAGTTTATATATAAGGAAAAATGTGGGCAGTGTCAGCATCAATATGCAGGCAAATTTTTAAGTATGTGTGTCAATTAAGGGTTAAGTGAAAATGTCTGAACCCTTGTTGTCCATTTAGAGAAACACTTCAAAACTTTCTTTGCGAATTTCCTGGGAGGACCATAAATGGACACCGTTACCAATGTTCTGGCAAAGTAAAATTTGTGTCGATAAATTACTGTCATTGTAAAACTTTCTTAACATAAAGCCTTTGCAAATGTTTTATGGGAGGCAACGTTTTAAACAGAAGAGTCATATGCTGGCAACATCTTCAAATATGTGATTTAATTACAGGCAACTGAAACGCTTAATGCATCTGCTTGAAAAAAGGCGCTTTGCTGGAAATTGGGTTGTGATTTTGCAAGGTTGCAAGAGTCTGCTGTGTTATTTTTGCATGAGCTAACATCCCGCTTGTTACCTGAGATGTCAGTAGCTGCGCTGCCAGGCTGAAAAAAGGTGCTTGTGTGCCTCTTAATTCAGTGGCAAATCACAGCCAGCGCGGTTCCTGTCTGAGAATTTAGCCGCTACCACTCTGAAAGGCTGTCAAGGGCAACATAAGATATATTCATTCTTGGATCACCTTGATGTTTGTGCTCACAAGAAATAATGAGGCTGTTGCGGTAAACGTTGTCAAATGCTGCTGTTGTTGTTGCCTGGCTGGCTTCTGTCAAATTCTATGCATTTTACTGTATGACAAGCTTTGTGGCAATTTCTTTTTTTTCTCATAACGTTCGAACTGTTGGTATAATTGGTAAGAAACCTGCATGTGTTCCTGTTTAAGTACTACATTTTAAGAGGGTTTGCTGATAGCCTAATTTGGGACGTGCTTGAAAGAAATTATACGTAGAATGGCAATGAGGCGTAAATCAAGGACTACACAAAAACTAATATTTAATCTACATTATTATACAAATGTCTTACATGAAGATGGCAGATAAGTGCCCACATGAGAAAGGGAAGAAGGAAAACTTCATGGTGAAGCCTGTGGCTTTCATGTTTGACAAGGGGTCTTGGCCTGACAAATACAAGTTCCCTTGCCATAATGTCAGCGCCAGCCTAAGGTTTCGTGTACTTGTTCACAGTTGGTTATAGCCTTCACTCGCCAATTCTCTCTATTGAAAATGTGTGTCACCACATTTTTTGCATGTTCTGCATCATCAGAAGTGTACTGCTGCAGAGTGGATTAAGAAATTTTTATTTTTCAGTGTGTTTTGTCAAGTTTACAAAATGTGGACTCTATGCGAGAACTCTATACATGAATGTCAGATATGAAACATTAACTATTTCATCTGTAGCATACATTGAAGTGGCAATCCGGCCACTTGAAGTATATGTTGGGTGTAAAACATTGTGAAAGTAATGATATAAGCGAACCCGCTACGTCATGACGTAGTAGTACTGTGAGCAAACACTCAGACATCTACTGTCGAGCTCGTTTTGCTAAAACGCTTTGCACATATTTTTCAAACTTGCAACACAGGTTCTATCAGAATTGCTTTAAAGTGCTTGAGGCACACTATAAATATAATTATTTTCACCAGTGCTCTTGCCTTTAATGCACTATATGCTGCTAGCACTACAGAAAGAGAAGAGTACGCCTTCACCATTGCTGATTGAATGTGACATGGCGTGCATCCCTTCAAATATGCTAGTGCCTTCACTCAAGTGGTCACATGCTGCAAATAATTTGTACACTGAAGTGAAATGAAGCAACATTGCTTAAGTAGAGTGTTCAGCTTGCTCGAAGCTTAATGTATGTGGGTTCTTATCAATGCTGGGAAGAACTGGAAAGAAATGCATCATGACTGGAAAGGACACCAGGGTACGGCAGTAGCAAATTGTGTTTTCCAGTCTATAGTAATTTCTTTTCTGTGGCTCAGGTTCGCAGATATCTTTTTCTATGCACACTCAATTGTGTACATGTAAAACACATTATCTCTTGTGCTTACTTTGCATTTCCTTTTCCTTTTACAACAGAACAAGCTCAAGACATTTTGCAGTGCCTACAGGCAGGGTACTAAAGTGCAGAAGGCTGAATTTTTGCAGTTTCTTGCAAAGGAATTCTATATTGACAGGCAGCAGTTTGAGGCATCTGCCAGGAGTTACTTAGAAGACACTCAGGTATTGCCTGTTTCTCTCTGACTGCTGATTACTTTTTTCTTTTCTTCTTTTGGATAAGACTCGCTTATCTTAGTTGAGGAACTCCAGTGCGTACAGGAACCCGTTCTTTTATTCTAATAATAATTTTTAAAGAATTTGCTGTTACTGCTGTTTTGTTGGCACTTTTTCACAGTAAGCATCTCTTGGTCCCAATCATTTACTGAACCATTTGACATGTTTGCCTGCCAGCTCCACACACACAAAAAAAAAAAAAAACTCACCTTGCTGCATGTCCAGATACTCTAGACAGACTAGGCATGTGGCGATTTCAAGTAGTTTACTAAACATTGAAAACCCAAAATTTATGTGAAAACAAAGCGTGAATAGGTGCTAGTACTTATTTTAATGTCAATAGCATAAAGTCGCTGTTCACTGTAATGAAGGCTTGCATGACTTGAAAAATTGTTGTAATCTGGGGCCATTCACAGTGGAGCTTCATTATAGCTACACTGCATCCGACACAAAAATACTTTCATTACATCTAATATTTGCTTTAAGCATGTATTCATTACAGGCTGGTACTGGCAAGAAGAATTTTAGATTTCCTTCAATATATCCAGTAATTTGTTATATTCTTGTTCGTTACACTGGAGTTCAAAAGTATTTCTTATTTTTCTTGCCTTATTTTAGAACGAGCCAGCATTTCGCTTCAGAAATGAAGAGCGCCTTGGAGCCCTACTCATGCCAAAATATGTGTCGTTCTTTCACATTCTGGGAAGGAATGAAGGTGGCGTCAAGTTTCTTGTTGACATGAGGGGCGATTTGCTTGTAAGTATTGTGTCCACCTTGTAAGCATGTTTCTGATGAAAGCTTTTGTTCTGACTAATTAAATAATATTTGATGAGAATCTTGTTTGGGCTTCTTGTTGCTTGTAGATGTACTCGCAGGTAACTTTCTGGGGCAATGAGAGGAAGCTACAGAAACAAAGTGCGTGCAAGGAAGAGCACTCTTAGAAAAAGTGCCGTATTCCCATCCGTGTTATATTAAGCTGGGGAAGGGGAAATATTGTTACGGGGTTAACATCTATTTACAAATTATTACTATATACAAGAATACAACAGCCACAAGCAGCAGCGACTGATGCAAGGCTTTCAAGCATGCCTCTGGCCACTTTGTCACTGTCTGATCAACAGTACCAGCCCGTTGACTGTCTCATGGCAATATAAAAATGTTATCTACGACAGCAAAATGAGACAAAACGCACGACTATGTTTTAAATGTGACCTATTTTTATGCTTTTCTCTTCCATGTTTCAGCAAATGGGAAACCATCACACATGAATGCTATGCTGATTCAGCGTCTGCTCCTAGAAACATTGGGCTGCTGAGCTACCTGGCGCAGTAGCACATGTGCCCCTACAGCTTTCCTTTCATTGCCATAGAAAGTTGTCCGCAAGTATAGTAAACAGGTCAATATATTGTCATGTGGTGTAGAAACAAAGTAATAACAAAATAGTTACCTGAATAGAAAGAAACACTTTCTTGGGGGATTTTGTGCCCACAAGAAGGACTAATTCATCGGTGATGATCATGACAAACATAGTCTGTCAACAAATCAGAACTGAAGCAGGTTTCATGCAGGTGCTACCTATACACTCGAAACTCGTGATCGAAATCCTGCGACAACGAAATATTTTCCTACCCCCAGCGAACGGCCATAGGATTCAATGCATTTCGGACCTCTCAACAACGAAATGTCACTGTACTACAATTCTGCATCAACAAAATTTGCCAGAACGTAACCCCTTATATTACCTACTTGCGCAAGGCTAGCAAGCTCCAAAATGTGCTCAAATGCGATTGCATTGCACTGAAACTGCGTAAAATACCACTACAGTACACTTGCGTGGGTGCCGCCACTTTTATCTGTGTAAAAAACCAAGCACCGGAAGCAATTGCGTGCACTGGAAACACATCATGGCTGCCATCTTGTTTGTTGATTGCCTGTTTAAAGTGGCACGCACATTGCTACCGGCATGTGACGACGGTTTTGGCACACCTACTGCAGTGCGTAATGTCCACCTTGGTGAGAAAAATGCTGCAAAAACAAGCAAATTCATATCCTACTGACGTGGAATTGTTTATGGCACTTGAGATGGCAATCGCAGCATGGAGTGATCAGGCCATGAGATCGTCCGGGAATATGTATCCCTTGCTTCAAGAATGCTAGTTTTGGTGCCACCCGACAAGCATCGCATGCGGATTCAGCGCCGGATGTAGATTTGTGCGGAGGGGCCGTAATCTCGATCGATTGCCTTCGGGTATACGAGATACGATCCCTTTCGCTCTCAGCATTGGACACGTCGGTGCCTATGGACAACAGCATGCGCTGAAGAAATGTTGATGCATGCATGGAGTGCTGTTGCTCAGCTTCCAATGCCGAGTTACACAAAATCTTACAAAAGTGATTGTACCATTCCGCAGCCCGCAGCAGTACTACCACTGCTGATAGATGCAAACGGCGCACTTTGTACCGTCAGCAATGCGGTTATATATCTTGAAGCAGAGTTTGCCAAAGTAGGCTAACGGAATTTCACAGCAAAGTTTCATTCTGCGACGTATTACTTATCTGTGCTGTTTCATTTCGCAACAACGAAATTCCCCACGAAAACAAATTTTTTCGCGTTCCCTGCCGATTTCGTTATTGCAAGGTTCAACTGTATGTAATGCAAAAATTTCTCAATGACTCACATATAGTACGGTGAATTTTCTTTTAGGAACCCAAAAGCCTCGAGCTGAAAACACACTCAGGTAGGGCAGTAACAGCACATTTTCAAGAACGCAGTGTTCGCATCGAGCTGCACAGGTAGAGCAGAAATTTGGGCTTCCAAACGTAACAAACAACAAGAAATTGCATCAGCGGCACTAAGAAAAGGTAAAGCAAATACATCATGTGATGGTATAAAGTAAACTAGTCTGGAAATACTACAACTAGAAGATGATCCCTGTGAATGCCACTTCTGTGTGGTTTAAAAATGGCGGCCCACTTGAGTCAGCAGGTAAACAAAGCTCCATGACAGAACTTGCTAGTGCAATACTGGTGCAAAATTTATTACATATTTAAAATGAATGCTGCTGTGATATTTGCATTGTGTCTATTGATCCTTTTTTGTACTCTCTGCAGGATTTAATACTGTCACTACCAACAGAAAACCCTTGCTTCTATGACATTCGGCACATGAACGTCATCCTTAAGGATCTTTTGGCACTGTGGTTCACAGTGGGCTTCGTCAAATTGGAACGCATCACGTGGCAGTCCTCCTGTGAAATGCTGCAAAAGGTGACAAACCTAATTAAAATGATTTATTTATACAGTAGAACCTCTTTGATATGTTCCCGCTGCGTACGTTTTCCCAGCGCCAACATTCGCAATCGAGAACAAAAAAAATGACCCAATATAGTTGCGTTCATTTTTGCCTGTTCATACGGTCCTGGAAAACAATTTTTCAGCACCAACGTTCAGTATTTTGCCGAACTGCAATTGTATGATAAGTTTTCTGGCTGCTAGATCCCATCTAAACAAGAAAATGTGCAAGGTGTGCGTGATCGAGAGTAGTATATATAGCTGCCTGCCATGGGAGCTTCACCTCAATACTTGCCCGCCCGTCTCACATGCAAACACTGGCGCGCACTCAATTTCTTCTTTCGGTACCAGCAAATCTCTGGGGTCATCGCATGCTGCATTCACAGCTATCATCACCAATCCTATTGCAATAAGCATCTTAAGGTCTATCTATTTCACAGTGCGTGGTGCCGTCGGAAGCATAGCGCACGCTTTTAATAGGCGATAACTGAAATGCGATGCCATTCCCTGCTGCAGACTGCAATCGTAGAGGTTTTCCGGCCACAAGATCCCATGTGAACAAGACACGGCGTGAGGCGAGCATGATCGAGAACATTATCTAGACACCTATCTCATATGAAAACGGCGGCACGCACAGTTTCTTATTCCGGTACCAGCAAATCTCCGCCAGACTCGTCACACACCACATTTGCAGCTATTGCCGCCAAGCCTATTGCAATAAGCATCTTCACCTATCTGTTTTCTAGCGCATGGTGTGTAGTGCTATTGGTAGCGTACTGCACACTTCTAGTAGGCGACATTCCAAACACGCCATGGTTCTCTGTTGCAAGCGGCGCAATCTGGCCATAACGTTTTGCTTAGGTGGCATCCTGTGCCGCCATCCAGCTCAATTTCGCTTCGGTTTCCTGTCGCCCTCTTAAAACACCACACAATAGGAAAACAACAAAGCGTGTCTCATGCTGCTGGAGAACCACCAGCTCGACGCGCGTTGGCATCTCGTGCCACAACGATCTGCGCAGTGCTTTGCATTAAGTAGATGTCAACAATAGTTGAGTCTGCCAAATTTTTAAAGTCTCTTTAAATGGTACGTTTTCCCGGTTAGCATGTTTTTTCTCATGCTTTCTTTTGGAAAACGTATGAACGAGGTTCTACTGTAGTTTGTTTTTGCATACTGCAGCCCTTCAGTTCAAATGAAATGAACATAAAACAAAACAATCCACTTTAAGGTACAAATAAAAGAGAAGATTCTGAGCAACTTGTAAAAAATTCTTCACTGGTAGTAACTAGGTGTTGCCAGGTGTTTATTTGACTAAGTTCTATGGTCCAAGGGAAAAAAGCTGTATTCTCTCTGCCAATATGTACGGGAACACCATATTTTCCTTGTTTGTGCTTGTAATGAGGAAGAGTTACATAAGCAACAATCTTCATTAGAAGAACAACATAACAAATAGCAGCGAGTGAGGTTCTGATGTGCACATTCGCAAAAATCGCTGTTTGCACTCGGGTAAAGTGTTCCCTTTCGTATTGGCAGAGAGTGTCTCAGCCCAAGAATGAATGACAGATATGTTTTGTTTTTGATCGTTTCTGGTTGATGACAATTTAGCACATTTTAAGTAGTAGTTCAGGAATTCATATCAGGATGAGTTGAAGAGACAGTGCAAAAGTTTCAGAGACTCGACATTGCTTTTTTATAAAGTCGGACCAAGGGGTGCTCAGTGAGAAGATAGTGAAAAGTTTCTATTGTAGTGTCGGCAGCTGAAGCAAAGAGTCTTTTTTATCAATCACTTTAATCAGCTTATGTCAGCAAAGTAGTACAGATTTCAGACACTAGCACTATATTCAAAAATTGGTCTTGCGAGGGTTTTGTATGTTGGAAGTTTGTTTCTTTTGGACGTTATCGTAATGGGTGACTGAGATATTTTAGCTTTTTGTGGGCTTTGTTACAAGTAAAGTGAATGTGATTAGATCATGACAAGTTAGTAGTAAAAAGTAGGCAGAGGTACTTATATTCTTATACCCACTGCACTGAAAAAGCATTAAGTGAGCAATTGAATAGTGAAGATAACCTTCTGTGAAAACCCATAGTAACTGACTTCAATAATGTTATATTCATGTGCCAGTTATGAGACCACCCGAAAAAAAATCTAGAAGAAGAACTACTAAGAAAATGATAATCACCAGGCAACTTGATTATGGTATAGAGAATACAGTCATCAGTGTAAAGATTGATTTTTGTAGATGTTGTGTCTGCGAGATCGTTAGTATACACGAGGAATAGCAAGAACCCAAGCACCGAGTCCTGGGAAATGCCAGGAGATACACATGCTTAAAATAATCAATAGGGATAAAAAAAGACATATTGGGGAAGATTGGAAAAGAAACCACTAATACAGTCAACAACCAAAAGGTTGTTTGATACAAGATCAAGTTTATACATAATTTTAGAGCGGGTCAAAGTATCTAGAGCATTGGAAAAGTCAACGAATAATGCATCAACCTGAAGACCTAAGTCAAGAGCTAGGAAGATGTGTGATTTCTTTTTTTTTTGTGTGTGTGTGTGATAACGATCATATGGACACTCCAGGTGCATTTCTGCCATCGCTGTTGCCGTGATGTTTCGTATAAACTCCAAGGGCAATAACACCATCGCCACATGCCATACACTGTATATGTGAGTGAAACCGTGCGAGGGGAGCCGACAGTCGCAGCTCAATCTCATCTGTGCGAAAAAGAGGAAAGCGGGGAGGAATTGCGCCATCGCGTGCGAGGCAACGTTGAGAGGCACGAGGGGGGGAGGGGGGGGGGGAGGGGAGGTGTACTCCAGCTGCAACGTCGTATCTGGCAGCTGCGTGTGGTCACACGGCCACATCTTGAGAGCGATCTGCGTTGGGGGCAGAGTCTAGGTGCGTCAACAGCTCATAGCTTTGTGCGTGCTGTGTGTTCTCGGCACTCAGCTGTAGTTCTCACTCAGTTCTCGGTGTGCCGTTGCAGCAATACTCAGCACGATGGTCACTTCGCTCGCTGCTGCTGCCAGCTTTCTAACTTCAGCGTTTTGACAGCAAGCATCAGCGTTCATCAAATGGGATATGTTCACATTTGCTGTGCATGCTGGCACCATACTTGTTAATTTAGTTAGTAGACGAATGTTTACAAGTTGATACGGCTTATAAAAGTACTGTCCTTACTTCATGTGGTTGTGTGCTTATTTGCTATTGCAATCGATGCTTTGTCTTTCAAGCAAAATTCCGACTTCAGGCTCCTTTTATTTTCCCCCAATCGATTGCATGTAGGAGTTGTATTCCCATATGATTGCCGGGTGCTCCACAAAGATGCAATTATTTTGTCTGTCCCATTGGGATGAAATGAAAGCTGCTCAGCTTCAGTGCTTTAACAAAAACTAGCACATTCCGCATGACATGTCCAATGGCCACAAGCAAATGTTTCTGTACTCTGTAAAAACGTAAACCTATTGCTAAATGTAAACAGGGGGGACTTAAGGAGAAACGCTTATCAGTCTAAACTGATAAGGCATTCTTTTAAAGATTTATTTTAGTTAATTTCGTGCTATCAGGTTGATCACTCAAAAGAGAAAATTAAGGTCAAACTTCCAGCTTTGTAATTTTTGCACCAAAGCCTCTGTTCCAATATGCCAATGCGTCATCATAGATTCCAAAGTATTTTTTCATATTTGGGTCATTGGCTGTTCAGTAAACAGTCTCACTCTTTTCTAAACAGTTCAATCTTTGCCTTCTTTAGAATACAATGCATTCCTTCTTTACTGATTAAAAAAAAATTAGCTAGGCTCGCAAGCAAGGGCCGTCAAAATTCATAATATTATGGTGAGCTGGTGGAGGAACTTTCAAGCAGCATCACCACCAGATTCTTGTTCTTTGCATATTTCCTACCCTGTCAAGCCTCCTCACACTTTAAGAGTGTCTTTTTTTTTGTATTGTACAAGTGTATAGCAGCAAGATAAACAGTTGGAATAGTTGGAATGGATGCCTACTTGTTAACGGTATTGTTATATTGTGAGTCACAGCTGCTTGCTGATGTGCTCTATGATGTCACTGAATGACTTGTGTGCGCAGATCGGTGTTTTCTTTTTGTGTTTTGCTTTTAATAAACTTAAGTTGTTGGACAGCCCTCATCCTGTGTCCTTCTCTTCGTGTTGCCATGATTTTCTTTGCTGATTTCAATGACGTAGAAGAAGGATTTACTAATACAGCTCAACTGATTTTTTTTTTCTTTTTTGCGTTCCTTGAATTGATTTTCCTGTTTGTGACTGGAAAGTGCAGATATCGGAGTACGAGGCTGTTCATCCAATACGCAACTGGACTGACCTGAAGCGGCGTGTGGGCCCCTACCGCCGCTGCTATGTCTTCACGCACAGTTGCATGCCTGGCGAGCCCATTGTAGTGCTACACACTGCCTTGACCAGCTCCATCTCCTCTTCCATTCAGGTGCACCTTTCTATTTTGCCAGGGACTGTTGGCGACAGATTTTTAAAGACCTGGGTTGTTTCAGTGCAGCCATAAAATCGTCACTTCTCCATTCACGTACATCTACCTCTTTGCTAAACACTTTGCTTGGCTGGAGATATGTTTATTGATGAAAGAAACTTATAGAAATAGGGTAATGCGATACTGCTTCTTCACTGCTCTTTGACATTAAGAAATGTGCAGATCCCATGCACTGTGGAAATCTATGTAAGCGAAGGTTTCTGTGCTGTTTGCTTTGATTGACGATAATTAGCGGTGATGTTGATGGCGAATGATTAATTTCTTCAGTGTCTAGTCCAATATGACAGTGGTAAGTTGATGGGAATGTTACCTTGTCTGCACAATACACAGAACACACAGGGTGATATGTTTGCTTTGGGACATTGCGCGCCATTGTTCATAATCTCTAATAGGGTTGAGCAGTATCATTGCCTCACATGGCACATCGCATTGTGGCAGAAGCGTTAAACTTTAATTGAATTACAAGGCTGTATGCGCCGAAACCATGATTGGATTATTAGGCACGCCATAGTGGCGGACCCAGATTAGCTTTGACACACCGTGGTGTTCTTTAACGTGCTCCTAAATCTAAGTGTACTAGCATTTTTTTATTTCGCTGTTGTCGAAATGCAGCTGCCACAGTTGGGGATTGAGCCCACGACTTTGAGCAATGCTATAGCCGTCAAGCCACCACAGTAGACACAGAAGTGTTGATTTGATGTGTGATCACTGCCATAGTGTTGCCTAGAACCTACAGTGTTTTAATGCGGCTTTGCATCTCTACGTCAGTTGTTTGCTTGACAAATTTGTATGGTGTTTATTTTCCAGAATAACAGAAGTATACCGTTACCGTACCTTCAGTTTGCCCGCAATTACTGCTTCCTTGCCTTCTGTGTCATTTTTTCCCTCTCCCACCCTCTCCCCTGTATGGGAACTGCAAGAGTGGCAAGGTTATTATTCCATCGTTTCGTGACTGCGTCAGTTCTACCCATTCTCTGCCCCCTCTCTACCATTCTATCTGCCTCCCCTCTGTACTTGCACGTTGTGGGGATGCGCGACCCTCGCGCCTCCCCTGATGTTTTTCCCGCATAGCGCGTCTCCTGTTCTCCTGCTTCGCTGCGTGGCCTGCGTGACACGCGCGCGGTCTAAGTGGTTGAAGCGCAGTGCGAGAGATGGCGCGAGTGTTGCGCTGCAAACGCCGCGAGGTTACTTGGGCGCCGAAAGGAAGGCGCTTGCTCTTGGGGTTCAAGACAGCAAGCGGGACGGACGTGCCGTGCCGCACGTGCAGCGACCCTCTTGCCCGGCGGGTCGGCGCACGGCGGGGACGTCTCCCGCGTGCGCGTCGACCGATGCTTCGGCGAGACCGTCTTGTGTGGCCGCCTTTGAACGCGCCACGATTCGCGTGACTATACACGCGAACGAGCAGGCGTTGGGATCCAGCATGGGGCGAACACATTCGCTCGCTTCCGGTCGCGGTAAGTCGGACTTCTAGATTTGTCGCGCGCCCATCGGCATGTTTTGTGGATAGCAACTCGGCTAGCAGGCATTGATGTATGAAAGGTGCAATAAATGCCCTTGTGATTGTTTGCACTACTGTGTTGTCGTTCCTTTGTCCCAAGAGTACGGTGTAAGAATCCCACATCAGACCCCACAACGTTAGTAAAAAGGTAAGCACTGCTGTTTCTGCAGTGCTTTTGAGGGAGGTTACAGATAATTACACCTATCAAGAGGCTAATGTGGTGACATCCAGGAAGCTATAGAGGCCATTGTGCACATGCGACAGACGTGATAAAAAGCTCCAAACAAGTTTCTTGCATCGACTTTCCTCTCGGCCATGCTCCTTCCATGTATATACACGCTCTGAACCACCCCACTACATAGCGTGCAGGCAGCAGCAGCAGACGAGGAAATGTCGAAGGAAGACACAAAAAAACCTTTGCTTTAATGAAAAGCTGCGTGTGAGTCACATTAAGCCACTACACAACAAGTTGTCCACTTTAGCACTGTTGTCAATTCTTTGTTACTTAAAAGGTCCCTGAACCACCCCTCGGGCTTAGTGAAATAACATAGCCCGCGGGTAGCATACGCTGTTGTGAACATCTCAGCCAAGTTCTGCTGTCGTGTGCGGTTTGTGGAGCTCGCAAGCAGAGTGTGAAGTCACTTTTTTCTCAAGTGCTCTCGTTTCAAAAACCCCATGATCCTCGCTCTTTTCTGTGTGCTCTATTTCGTCATAAAGCACACTCCAATACGCGGCTGCTATTGGTCGCTGCGCTCGGCTACACCCCGGCCGCCACGAGTCCAGTGGCTAAGCGCACTGCAGCTCTCTGAGGGCAGCCGCGTTTGGCTTATGTTTAGTGCGGCATAGGCACCAAATCAGAAATTTGAACTGCATGCCTTGGTGACGTCTCCGCCACAGCCTTCACAGTGCAAGGCGTTAGAGGAGGAAGGGGAGCACAGCTGAGGCCGTGTTTGATTGCCGATAACTCCGCTTCTGCTGAACGCATTGAAGTACTTTTTTCGGCAAAGTGGTTCTGAAATAGCCTATCTTCACTCCAAATGTCTTTCTCCACTTCGATAAAAAGTGGTTCAGGGCCCGTTTAAGTGAAGCTGTTTGTTGTTGGCAAGCTGAGCTTTGTGTAAACAGCGGGAAGCTGGTATGCTTTAACAATTGTTGACTGCTTCTTATGCTAAGGTTCATTCTTCACATAACATTAACACAGAACACTCAGAGAATGGGCATTATGTTTTGACAGTGTCTGTTAGGTTTGGTTAGACAGTGTTGGCTTATTGATTGTTAGGCAAGTAAACCCTCATACTCTTTTATTGTTTTTTGGTTTGGTGGCAATGTTTCAGTAACAAATGTGATGATGGTAATAGCAAGAATTACTTGAGCAATTGTAGACATATTCTGTCTTGCTGTGATGGTAGGTTTGCACCCGTACATTCTTGGGCGATCGCTTGACTTAACTTCATTAAGTGATTTGAGTTTACTTGCAGTAATCACTCTTATCATTCAAAACAGAGGCTTGTTGGCCATCGGCACAGTCCCGAGGAACCTGAGCCACCTGAGGATTGGGAAGACGAAAAAATCATTAAGTGTGCTATCTTCTACTCAATCTCGTCAACTCAGAAAGGTAAGTGCTCAGGCATTACTTTATGTTACTAAGTACTAACATCATTAGTTGTCCCTTGTCATGAAAAAATGGTTATCTGACCTTTATTTTTACTAGAAAGATACAGATAATACTTTTATATGTGGCATGGCTGTATTCATTGTTGAACTTGTGTTTGTGTGAATAGCAACTTTCAGCTGTGGCCCAACTCCTGCTGTTTTCCCGGTGAGAAAGTTTGAATAAGAATTCTTAGATTTTGAAAAAATAATGTTTTTCTTTAGTTTAGAATACACACATTTACTATAACCATTTTTTCATGATATATTTTTAATATACTTGTACTGTATAGACTGTTCTTCAGCATTTGTTTTGTGGAAATGTTGGCATATTGTTTTGTCTGTAAATAGACCAGAGTTGCAGCTTCTTTCAAAATTATATAAATGTTTTGTGCCTGGAACACTGTGCCTAGCTATGTCTATTTGAGTGTTGCATGCATTAATTCTGAGATTCCCATCATGGGCTGATGAGCAAAACTGGAATCGGACATGAAAGGTGAGAAAAACAACACAGACAAGTACAATGTTAGCTTCATAACAAGCAGACATTAAACCTTTAAATAAATTAAACACATTCATCTCACTTTTTCTCTGCTGTGTCTCATCCCAGTTGTGCCGAAACCTTCTCTATGAGCGTCATGTGCCAATTAGCTCATTGACACATACAGTTAAAATTGTTCCGCTGAACAGTTTAGGGACCTTTGTTTAGTTTATTACTGATTAGAGAAAAGTTCATGAATAAGTGGGGCAGGGCAAGTCATGTAATGCATAGGGTGGATAATCACTGCTTTATTTGAATAACAGAAGGGGTGCCAAGGGAAGGGAACAGCACTAGAAGATTAGATGGTTTGATGAGATAAGGAAATTCGCTGGCATTGGATGGAGACAGTCCGCACACCACAGGAGTAACTGGCGATTGCTGAGCCGCTGTCACTCTGTAGTGGATGCACAGATGAAGATTATAATGGTATTCATAGTTAGTGAGCTTTCTGTTAATTAAACAGGCATTGTGATAAGGTGAACAGATTTTGGAAGTCCTTTCACGTTCATCTTAAACATTGATAAAATGACCTACTGTGTGTTGTGCAAGCTTGTGGGCTATGCTACTCTTATTACACAAAAGTCGTTGCTATGAATATCTTTAAGGGCAGTGATGGCATGTGCAACTTTTTATTCAACAGGTGTACGTGCAAACCCAGATCTCACTCGATGCCAGAGTACTTGACAGGCTTGCTAAGTGCCCTCTAGCGTCAGCCATTTTCTACAATAAACATTATACTAGTCAATCGATTCAGCAGGTCAACCTCCACATCAATGCATATGTATTCTTTCTTGCTGTGCCCAGGTCTACAAGGTATCGAGCTTGGGAAATATCTTATCCAAAGTGCAGTGAAGAAGGTCAAGGCAGAGTTTCCTAATGTGAATGAGTTCTCATCTCTCTCACCAATTCCTGGCTTTAAGGAGTGGATCATGTCTGAAATTAACAAGATTCTCAGAGGTACTCTACAAGCCTGTACAGGTTTTCTTTCTTGCCCCTATTGGTGTACTCAATAACGTAGACTAGCAGCTCTGAAGTGTTTCTAGTAATAATTCTGCCATAGTTATTGTTTATGAACGCTAGTGCCAATGCCTTGCAACTGTTATGCACTGTTGTGGCTCTCGTGACCCCTTTTTATTTTTCTTATCTTTCCTTGACCAGCCGCGATGGCTCAGTGGCTATGGCGTTCTATTGCTAAGCATAAGGTCGCTGGTTTGATTCGCGGTCGCTGTGGCTACACTACGATGGAAGAAGAAAGCAAAAATGTTCGAGTACTAAAGTTTAGGAACAAGGTAAAGAACTTGATGTGGTCAAATTAATCTTGAGACCCCTCCCCACTACAGCGTCACACATAGCCCTTGCATGGTTTTAGGATGCTTAGCACCATAGTTTGAATCTTGAATTCTTTTCCTTGACTTTTAGTGCGTGGTTGCTCTCTTTCTGCCTCTCTGTCTACCTCTACTCTCTGTCTCCTCTTTCCTTTCCCTGGTTTTTTCTTTTCTGAACTTCTGTGCTACAAAAATTCTGTCTTACTTGGCATATTTTCAGTCTACATTGTGTGTACATAAATATACAGGCAAATTAAAGGGCCCCACCTGGTGAATATTAATTGGGGCATCTCCACTAAGGCATTCCTTTTTAGCTTGAGTGTAACTTTCGGGCATTAGACACCATTTGAACATTAGACTTTTGGCCGTTAGACCAAGTAATCATTCACAATCACCCAATGCATCATGAAACAAGGGCACACATCTGTAATTGTAGCAGTCAAGTGACTGCAGCACTGTTTATGCTTCATGAAACAAGGGCACACATCTGTAATTGTAGCCGTCAAGTCACAGCTGCACTGTTTGCATTGGAAATGAATGTTAACCAACTCTCACTGACCGTGTTGACTCAGCAGCTTGACGGTTCTTCTGATAAGCATAAGGTGGCAGGTTCGACTTGGGGCTGCAGCAACCGCATTTTGATTGGGGCTTGTGTGTTTATCTTTAGGTGCATATTAAAGAACCCCAGGTAATTAGGATTAATGCGGAATCCTCCACTACGGTGTCCCTCATAACCCATTGAGCATTTCAGAATGCTAAACCCCATAATTTCTTTAAAGCAAAGCTTTCTTTGCCTACCATTCCATGGTTTTGCCTGGGTAAGTCAGTCAGTCGCGTTCACGCGGAGTAGATTCAGATTCACTTCCTTTTTCCCGAGCTTGTGTTTTCTTGCCCAAAATTTGTAAGTATTAAATTTTAGTGAAAATTTTATTATTTTCAATATTCGAGACTTTCTTTTCTTGATTCGATTTAAAATCTACTATTTAGTATTCACACAGCCCTACTTATTTCCAACGTGTCACCTTTTATTGTTATCATTATATTTTTTGTATACATCAATAAAAGTTGGCTGAATTCATGTCATGCCTTTCTGTATATTCTCTGTTGTTTCACACTAGAAGAACAGTCGAGTTAAGAGAACTTATACGTCATATGGAAGGGAACAACTGCGACCGTGCTTCCATCGCAGGTAATGCCGAGGCAGGCAAGCTCTTCAATCGTCAGCAGCTGGAGTCTGCTGTGCAGCCATATAGCGAAAACAGGCATCCCCTGGATGCGCTTCTGATGTTGCTGCGCAACAACGGCTGGTTCCACATTCCTGAACTGGTTGCCCAGCTTCAGGTGCCTCTGATGCACCTTTGTGCATTATATCTCTACCACGAGAAGCGGCGCGGTTATGCTCTGAACAACGTTGGTAAGTTACAGTTCTGCACTTTGCTGCGCAAAGCTCTTTGCATTTCAATCCGCATTAGAGATGCGATCAATGTGAAATGATCTTACTCCAGATATTTCTGTATGTACAAAAATTTGCTTTATAAGTAACTTTTGAACCTATACCTTAAACGACAAGTTGTACAGAACTGGTACCCTTATGCATTGGTGTAGTGTAGCCTGAGATTTGCTGTAATTAACTTAAACGACTGCTTTGCAGTCGCCAACTGATCATTCAGACTCAGTGGGGACTGCCAAAATGTCTGAATAACCAGGAGCCTTAATTAACAGATTGGGCCAAACGTGAGCGACTTTATTCCACAAGTGGCCAAAAAAGGTGTGCCGTGAACTTCGAAAGTGAACTATCACTTTCGAAGATATCTTCAATTTTGCATGACTATAGAGCAAGAAACATGTCTGTCTGGGAGTGACTGCATTTTCGGCACAATGCCAAGCACGCTATTTTTCATGTGACCAGCGCAGCAAGCATCCGCATCTGTGAGCAACTTCATTCTTGACACGCTATCTTATCACTGCACAGAAATGCTGCTGCCCCTCAATGCATCCGTTGCTGGTCGCACGAAATACTGCGAAAATGTGATCATTTAAGAATACGGCCCAGGCTTGCCAATGCGTGTTGTTGCACACACATATGCTTGCGCTTGGCTTAAACATTCCATGGCCATGATTTTCTAGCAATGCCTTTTAATGCTTTGTTTCCATTCTTTTCAAGCTTCATCAGTAGTCAGAGCGATGCTCCACATGTGTTGTGGGCCATGAACCGGCCATGAACTGTAGCTGATAAGAAGGGCACAAAATCTAGTGGAAGGTGACAATACAGAATTACAGCCCATATCTCGACCATTGCCGTGCTGCTGCTACAAATTTAAAAAAATTCAGTCAGTACATGCACCGAATTCATAGTGGCAAATACTAGATCGGATAGGCTTCGCTAGTTTTGGTTTTGTTGAGTGCTGGCGACATGACCGACGGCCTTGCTGGCGATGTCTCAAAACAAAAATATTGCTAATCCCGCTTGACTCGTTGGCCACATTAGCAGACAGTCGTACAGACGGAGTCCAGATTATCGCACAATATGCTGTAAGGTGTCCGAAATTTCAGTCATTCTTATACATTTGGTGCTAGTGGCGATGCCCCAGGCCTGTGTGAATTATCGGTGTTTACTGTATATTTCTTTTCTCCAAGCTTCAATGACATAGGTTAGTGTTGACATCACGGTTGCCAGTTTAGCTTAATATAAGCGAATGTGGGCTTCCGTTTTCACCAAGTCACTTGTCAATTTTTACAGTTGCTTGTCGCGTTCTTTTGGGGGGGGGCTTACTCGCGCTTTTCCTGCAAATTTTGTTATTTTAATGCCCATCACGCACGTTTATCGTTAAGTATATGTGACAGTAGCAGGAGTCACAAAGTAAGAAACTGTCCCTATCCATTCATTCGCCCACCCTTAACGGAAACGTGCCATATTAGGATAGTGAAGACAAATGCCACTTTTTTTGCCCGCCATGTGTTTCTATGTCACTGGCAGCTAAGCGCGCCCACCTCTTTTTCTGTCCCCTCAAAGTGGACATGGCTACGTTATTGTCGCAAACTTGCCGGTATTTACGATATAATTTATTACTGATACGGAAGAAACTGTTTTAATGCGCGTAATGTATCCATGAGAAGGACAAAAATCGCGTTCGGCGCATTTGGCTTGCTCTGCCGGCCGCCATTTTTGTTTTGGTGTCCTGCACTGTTCAGCAGCAGCCGCCTGCTTGTTAACCTGTTGTCATCCCGCAGCAAACGCGAGATTAAAAAATGTTTGTTTTCTTTTCACAGGAAATTTAACTTGCGTAATGATCGCACCCCTGAATTTGCGTCAATTTCTTTGACAAAAAATTCCTATCATTATGCAAGTAAATATGGTAGTTATGAGGTGTGTTCAAAAGAAACCGGAATTTTGCTATAACATCTTAATTGCTTGTTGTACAAGATTCTAAGCACAGTCCCCCTCAAATTAGTCCCCTCTACTGGCAATACACTGTTCCCACCGTTTCTTCCATTTTTGGAAAGCCTCCTGGAACACAGTCTGGAATGGCACACAGGTCTCTTGTCGCATTGTCCGGAATCTCCAAATGACACCCTTTCAACGTGGCTTTAAGTTTGGGAAACAGGAAAAAGTCTGCTGGGGCTTTGTCCGGAGAATACGGTGGATAGGGCATAACGGGAGTGTGATGTTTTGCTAGATAGCTGCGAACAAGGAGCAACGTGGAAGCCAACTCATTGTCATGATGCAACATCCAAGTTTTGTTTTTCCACAGTTCAGGCCTCTTACTGCTCACAGCATCTTTCAAACACGCTAGCATTCTCTGGTAGACTTCCTTGTTTACCATCTGGCCACGTGGTACAAGTTCCTGATGTACAATGCCTTTGCAGTCAAAAAGAACAACCAACATCACCTTGATCTTTGACCGACTCATGCATGCTTTTTTTGGACAGAGCGGGCGAAAGTGCGCACCTGCTGGTGCGCCAGGCATTGCGGGAGGGGAGAGGTCATTGCCGAAACGCCATGTCACCCTCGCTTTCGCAAGCCTGTGTTATCCGCGCGTTCCTTTGTCCGCACACGCTCTCTCCTGCGTTATGACTTTGCCTTGGTAACTGCTATAAATAAATTAGTGCATAAAAAACGGAAGAAATTTAAAAGGAAAAATTTTGGCTGTAGTCAGTTTCCAACCTACTACCCCATGCTCAGAAGCAGAGTGTCTTACCCACTGGGCTAAACCAGCACCTCCTAGAGAGCAGGCCTGTGCGCTCTGCTTTATGATGTCATGCTACTTGGACCGAAATTTACATTGCCAAGCCCAGCATGACAAAAGAGGTGCCATCAAAATCGCCGAGGCTTACATTTCCAAGCCCAGCAGGACAAAAGTGGTGACATCAAAATCACCGCTGCTTACTAGGGAGTGGTGATTCTGTGGCAGTCGGTGAACGTAACATGACATCACGGATTGAAGTACACCGACCGTGTGCTATCTAGGCGGCGTTGGCTATGCGTCTCAACGCGCTCCATTTTTTTCTTTTCGGGGATATCATAAGCTTCCATTCATAGCTGCAATCAGTTTTTACTCGCACACATTTCTTTCTCACAGCGAGGGCTTCCCATAACTACTTCATCTCAATGAGTGTAATCTTGAACTGCTCCTTAGAGGCTGACCACCAGCCATTGACTAGAAATAGATTAAGTAGTTCTGGTGCATTAATGATTCTTTCAGCAGCTGGCTTGTTTCATATAAGTAGTATACGCATATTTATGCCTCTCTCCACCATGCCTTTTACGTAAACCTGTAACCTGCACATCTGTAAGCTCAAGCGTTATGCATTTTCTTGCTATATTTTTTCAGCCAACTTTCACCTGAAAAATGGTGCTGTGATCTGGAGGCTAAACTGGCTGGGCGACGTTTCTCCCCGTGGGCTCTCATCATCTTGCTCCATTATGGTGAATTACAGGTGAATGACACCCCAGGTTAAATTTACCTTTAAAAGGCCTAAATGCCTTAATGATAAGTCTAGTGGAAACAGTGTTGTGGTCTAGCTGCACTTTCATAAGCCAGTACTTTCGTAAGGCCTCAACTCTACTGAATTCTTTGTGGAAGCTTGCATGCCGATCTGAACCTATTAATATGTATGTATACGTGGGTGTTGCTATTGTCATTCTACTCGCCAAATGTCTGAGTAATGCAAGTTTTGGATTTTGCGAGTTGAACAGGCATTTTGGGTGCTGATTGCATATTTCAGGGACGCACTGCTTCCAGAGCACACCACACAGTAGCAGTGTAGCCATATTCAAGATTGGCTTTTCGCAATCTTAGCTTTGTGTTACATAATGTCCAGTATGATGACTCACTCTAGCAGCAGTAATTTGTTAACATCAAAGCATCTCTGCTTATAATCTTTCCATTATAGCCACAGAGCACCACAAACTCCGTTATGGTGGTTGAGGTTTTCTGTGGCCGGACATGAGATCGCGAGTTTGATTGACATTTGCGGCTGCCACATACTGATGAGGCTGGAATGCCAAAACGCTTGTGCACAGTTCTTTTGGTGCACAGTAAAGAACTCAAGTAGTAAAAATTAAACCGGAGCCCTCCACTGCGACATCTTTCTTAGCACCTGTGCTGCTTTGGGATGTTAAATCTAATCAATTAATGAATCAATCAATTCCTCTGATGTTTTTTACATGGCATGGAAGTAATGGTGACAGGAAGTGTTACTTGCACGCAGGTTTCTGCTGGTTCAGCTAACTGGTATTCACTGAAAGTTATGTTCCCAAAAGAGCTTGAACGAGAACACAGTCTAAAGGAACAATCTAAACCACTTATTTCCCTTTCAACATTTGCCAGTGCATGTAGCACCAGTTCGATGCATTCACAAATGCCGAGTTTTGTGGCTGTGGCACTTTTGTTTATTCCAAGATGCGCCATTACAGTGCCCATTAATCACATGCAGAAGGTGTCTTACTGCAGCTTTGTTTATAACTACAATTATTTTGATCTGGCCTACCTGTAAATGTCACTGTGTAAAAGTTAGGTAAGCACTCAACATTGGAATTATGCAGACTGTAAATGTTCCCCTAACTTCTTGTTAATTCGGTTTTGTTCACTGAGGTCTCAGTGAGTCCTTTTTGTACAGTGCAATCTTCTATTCTTGTGTTACTGTAAGAAATGTTTCTTCTTCCTTTGTTTATTTATTTTTCCAGTTCATTTAACTAGCGTTGCATATGACTGACAGCATTCTGTGCTGTGTCCTTAGGTACTACTTAGAGGACATGGAAGACTACAGGCACGCTTACGTGGAGAATGGAACCATCACAACTTCTGACATGTTCATGGAACATCTGAAGCCTCTTCAGTCCTTTCTGTAAAGTCAATTGGTGTTTTTTGTCTGTGTCTAGTGAAGATGACACTGGATGGTATTGCCTGCATTTTGGCAGCTCTCACCAATTCATTTTTGTGAGTTCGATATATGTACTTGTTATATAGCAACAACTCTCTTGAAGTGTCAAGAGCAGTGGAATCGCTACAAAATGATTGCCTTTGTTGGCAAAAATTGATAGTTGAGGATGTCATCAGAATTAGTTCAAGAATGGCCAATGAGAAAATTAAATAATTTATTTTCACTAATCAAATTTTAATTATAATCAGAAAGTCACACATACAAAACATGTACACAGGAACAAGAAGTACAGCACAAACACTGTGTTTTATCGCGATAGCAATTATATGGACACTCCAGGCACATTTATGCCATCGCCTTGAGGTTCCGTATGAGTGAAAGCGTGTGAGAGTGAGCCGGAGAACGCGGTTCAATCTCGCATGCATGAGCGAGGAACGCGGCTCGGATGCATGCCCTCTCCTGTCGCGCGAGGCAGGGGGGTCAGGTAAGGGAGGAGGGGCATTCTTTTCTGGCTGCTGCTAGGGTGCCTCAATGTCCTCCTCACCTGCCGCTTTGCACAGAATGGAAACAGTCGCAGCGTCTACTACAGCGTTGGCCGCGCGAATATTGGGCGCCGTAGTAGATGCCTTTGGCGGACACCGTAGAGATGTGTTACTGACGCTCGCGTTTTTTTAAAGCGATCTGCGACGTGGCCAAAGTGCGTGCCTGCACGGGTCTCATCTTCAAAGCGATCTGCAATGTTTGCGGAGTGCACGTAGTGCCGGTAGCTTCATATGTGCTGTTCTTTCAGTGTTCTGCTTGCGTTGAAGCAAGAGATGCATGAAGGTCAATTCGCTTGCTGCTGCTGTGCGATTCCTCACTCCAGAATTTTGACAGAGAGTTTCCGGGCTCATCGAGCGAGACGTGTTTCCGTTTACCTGTGCGTGCGTGACACCATGCTGCTTAATTTAGTTAAAACAAGTTGCCAGGCTAGTTGGTTCGAAGCCATGAGAGATGATGTGTAAGCGCGACTGAACAAGGACGTAGAAAGAAGCAGACACACAAAGACAGCGCTGTCTATGTGTGTCTGTTTCTAGATCCTCGTTGAGTCACACTTACACATTCTATCATTGTTTTTTCTTGTGTCCATATTCTCTAAGCTAGCCTTTCTGAATCTTAAATCATTGCCAACTTGCTCTGCTTTCAGGCATTTTATTAACTTTGTTGTACATACTACAGTGGTGAAATTCAAGCCTGTCTGCTAAAGCCAGACACATACAGGTCCTGAGGCTAGCACCAATTCTGAGTGAGCCATCTAAGAACTTGCAGCGAAATGCATTGGTGTCCTACCTATCATTTTCTCACAAAGCCTTTCATTTGCGATGTGAAACAAAACTATGTGGCACATGACTGCCTTTCATCGCCAATCTTGTGGACAAATGTCCCAAAATGGTGCTATCATCAGAATTCCTGCTTAATGTACATGTCTTGACACTGTTCATCACCAACTGGCTTTAATTCCACAGATGCAGTATGCATGCTGATGTTACTTTAAGAAATAGTTAGTGGAAATTGTTAAATAAGGAGCGTACTGAAAGTAATTACAGAATTTTAGGTGTCTACTGCTGCTGTGAACTTAAGCCAGTAACAATTATAATTTTATGTCAGATGTCTTAAAACATGTTGGACATGTATTGGCCTCACCAGGTCTGGCCATGTTGAGCTGACAAGCGCAGAGCATACAATGCGTGCTAGCGATGGTGTTTGCAAAGAATTACATTGCTACGCGCCACGGAAAGGCCTAAAATTTCAATCCGAATGCTGTTTTCCCTTTACTTCGCGGCGACCGCGCTCCAACCCAGACGGTGACGTACCCGTGTCTCTGCACCTACATACTCGTGTCTGCAGTGTGACCTCGCTCATGGTGACACGTGACCTCGAGAATTATTCAAGGCAACACCTCTTATTTGTGTGATCTGTTGCTTGAATTAACAAATTGAAGTTTAGAGAAATAATAAAACACACAAACGGAATGTCCGCATTTTTTGTTTTACTTTGCACCGAAGCAAGAGAGTTCCCACGGTCGTGCAGTCTTGTATGCAGGTACCAAAACTATACCATTTTCTACTGTGTTCCAGTGCGTGATCGTGCTCTATGATCCGCTTGTTCTGCTTCAGTATTCGTGTAGCCCTGAATTATGCCACTAGTCATGCGTCCTTGTGCACAGCGCGCAAAATCGTGCACTGCATGAAATGAGACAATCACAACAGCTCATGCACAGCACCATCAGCAAAAGTGCGCAGCGGCAGGAAAAAAAAAAAAATGAGGAGTAGAAAAATTAAGGCTAAACCCGTGGTGTATGTGTCACGCGATCTTAAAGGTCCAGTATGGGAGAATGCAGGGAAGGAATTTCGCTTGCGGAGGCTAGACAGGGCAAGTGGAGAGAGCGTCTCGCTTGGCAGTGGAGCTCGCCTCCTGAAATCATGGGTTCGCAGCTGAAATATTTCTATATTGGCTAATAATGAGCCTATTTAAACATGTTTGCAGCGGAACGCTCCTTAGAGGACACATAACAACTTCCAGCACATAACCAAAATTTGCCATGGGGCCTGGTGAGGGGCCCTTTAAACTCATTCAGTCTTCACTGAACCGCCTCGTACTTCACTGGCAGCAGTTCTTGAGCTACCGCCAGGCTCCAGCAAAACCTTGCAATTCTCATTCCTACAATTAAAAAGAACAACTTTATTGAAACATAAATCTGATTGGTGTCTATGGGTGGAGCCCCTATTCCAGCGCCCAACTGGCTTCTGCGGCTCGCCGGGCCTGGTCAACGGTCACCAGCTGGCTTCCCCAAGTCCAGTTTGGTGAGTCGCGCCTCCCATGACCAGTTAGCGAGTGAGTCCGTGATTAGCGATGAAACGGCATGTTTCGGGTGCCTCGGTCATTCGTACATGATATGCTGGAGTGTCAGTGTATCTTCACACCAGGCACATTTGTCTTTGTGTCTGTCGGGGCCTACAGTTAAAGAAACACAAAAGAAAA